>NC_092695.1:24194527-24494527 GCF_964275005.1 Diadema setosum
ACTGTTCCTAGCCTGGACCTTCAGCGAAAAAAAAAAAGCCAGAGGCAAACGCCGGGACTTTAATATCCCGGAAGTTCGATGAGAAGCTGATTATACAACCCGAACTGCCCTCGTCTTCGGATCCAGGCCCTGGTCCACATCGTTCTTCGATGTTTTCCTCTCCTCCGTTTTCTCTTGTCTTGGATGTATTTGGCGATTGCCAGCTGGTTTAGGTCATACTCATGTTGATGAACAGCTAGAAGATATTGCATCTGAAATCTCTGAACGTCCTCCATTTCTGATGACCAACTGATAAATGCTACCTGTGCTGTCCAGATTTGCTGTGCGAATTTGGACGAACGGCGAACGAATGAGAAGCGAACGCAGAGCGACCACAACTTTCGATCAGCGGGCGCTAAGCGACCACAAAGCGTATTGTCATTTCGTTCGTCATCCGCTCAAGATTGTGGACATGTCCAAAATCAAAATTTGTCTCCGGCGGATCTCTGCGAATCTCTGCGAACAGCTAGCGGATACAGCGAACGCCAAACGGGTCACGAACGATGAGCAACGGATGTGAGCGTATCTCCAAATTTTCGGATCCGCTGGGCATTCGTTGGCTAGATACGCTCTAGTGTGACGGGGGCTTTAAAAAAGCAAGCTTGTATAATAAGACCCCTGAAAGGCAAGTTAAGACATGTAAAGCCCCCGTCACACTAGAGCGTATCTAGCCAACGAATGCCCAGCGGATCCGAAAATTTGGAGATACGCTCACATCCGTTGCTCATCGTTCGTGACCCGCTTGGCGTTCGCTGTATCCGCTAGCTGTTCGCAGAGATTCGCAGAGATCCGCCGGAGACAAATTTTGATTTTGGACATGTCCAAAATCTTGAGCGGATGACGAACGGAATGACAATACGCTTTGTGGTCGCTTAGCGCCCGCTGATCGAAAGTTGTGGTCGCTCTGCGTTCGCTTCTCATTCGTTCGCCGTTCGTCCAAATTCGCACAGCAAATCTGGACAGCACAGGTAGCATTTATCAGTTGGTCATCAGAATTGGAGGACGCTCAGAGATTTCAGATGCAATATCTTCTAGCTGTTCATCAACATGAGTATGACCTAAACCAGCTGGCAATCGCCAAATACATCCAAGACAAGAGAAAACGGAGGAGAGGAAAACATCGAAGAACGATGTGGACCAGGGCCTGGATCCGAAGACGAGGGCAGTTCGGGTTGTATAATCAGCTTCTCATCGAACTTCCGGGATATTAAAGTCCCGGCGTTTGCCTCTGGCTTTTTTTTTTTTTTTTTTCGCTGAAGTTCCAGGCTAGGAACAGTTGGAGGCACCAGACGTAATGGAGGATGTTGGACTCCCACATCATCGTCAACGTGATCATCAGAAGGAACACAGGAATCTTGAGGACTGTCGAGGGTAATGACATCAGCAGCACTTGGTGGTGACTTCTCCTTCCTTCTTTTGGGGCCATTCTCACAATCACAACGTTACTCGACACTGTCACTACTCAAAATGATTTGGGAAAATGTGCGTCAGTCGAGATCCGTCACGTGACTGCCGCAGTATCGCTCTGCATATGTTGGGCATTCGCTCCTCATTCGCTTTGTCCGCTCAGCATCCGCTGGACGGACTGTACGCATTCGCTTTCATTCGCTACTTAATCCGCTCGTAACACGGTTAGCATATGCTCATCATTCGTTAGGCGAACGTTCGAAAACGACGTTTTGCTTGCGGATTCGAGCGGATTCGAGCGTATCTGGACTTTGCCAAATTTTGCCCATCCGCTAGGCATTCGTTGATTTATACGCTGTAGTGTGACGGGGGCTTAATATAACAACTCACTAATACAATGTATACAAACATATTAAAGCCACAGAATAATTTCAGTGAATCCCTCAAGAAGCGCAGCAACCACACCCCAGAGACCAAAAAATTGACACCAAATTTATTGCCCCCCCCCCCCCCTTCGAGTCAATTAAAAATTTATTTTATCGGCTATTGATATATGAGTCAGACCACAAGAGGGAGCAATAATTTTTTTTTTATTTTTTTTTTTTTAACTTTGTGGTATGGTCTCAGAACCCTCACTTCTCCACAGGTAAGGACCCTTTTCAAAAGGAGAGTTTCTAATTTTTACCATGGTGAAACCAGAATTATACAGTGGCTTTAAATACATGGATGGATTCTAAGTGCACACACACACACACACACTACCTATGGAATTTTAAAGCAAAACATACAATTGGCATTTAGACTATGTTACTCAAATGGAAAGCGATGAGATGAAGTCATGTAGGGCCTATCTAGAATTTAAAAGGAGCAGCATCAATGAGACTGAGAATATCGATGAAGCAAATACTTCTGAGTCAACACTTTAAATCTGGAAAAAGTGATACTATCTTTAACATCTGAGGGTAACACGTTCCATTCTTTTATGCAAGACACATAAAAGAATTTAGGGCAACACTGGTAGCTACATATTAAGGTAGATGCAGAAGGTTTTTCTGACGTGTATTATGGGAATGAACAACTGAGTTTTTGACAAACAAATCCAAAAATAAGGAGGAGAACTGGACATGTGAAGCTTGTACATGAATGCCAATGAGTTAAAAGACACTAACTCGTTTAGAGGTAAACAACGCAGCTGTAAGAACTGGGGGGCACTTGGCCTAGTAAAGTGTGAGCTTGTTATTAGCCTGATAGCTCTTTTTTGTACAATAAACAATTTATGAAGATGGCTGTTATAAGTATTACCCCAAGCAACATTACAATACATCAAGTGAGGCATTATGATGCTATTATACAGTGTAGTCAAGACACTTTTAGGAACAATAAATTTTAGCTTATGCATCACACCAACACCCCGAGAAGCTTTGGAACATATATTTAGAATGTGTTGCTTCCATGACAGAAATTCATTGATAGTAATACCAAGGAATAATACATTTTCGCTTGTAGCTACCTGATGTCCACCAATAATGAGAGAAGGGGTGTTTAAAGGTATCCTCTTATTCCTTGTTCTGAAAATAACACATTGTGTCTTCTGAAGATTAAGTGACAATTATTACAACAAAACCAACGATAAAGTTTATTAAGTTCATCATTTGCTGAAGATATCAAACTGCACACATCCTTGTGGGAGGACAGAAGACTTGTATCATCAGCAAACAGTGAGTAAGTAAACAATGATGTAGCACTGATGATATCATTGATATAGGTCCTAGATAAGAAATAATACTAATAGTGGGGCCTAACACTGAGCCTTGAGGCACTCCACAATCAATTTGGGTGGAAAGCGATTTGGTCCCATTGACAACCACAAACTGCGTTCGGTTTTGCAGATAGCTTTTGAACCAACACAGGAACTCCACGAATACCATAAAATTTAAGTTTGCTTATAAGAATGTGGTGGTCAATGGTGTCAAATGCCTTGGACAAATCTAAGAAAATGCCCAGACAAAATTTCCCTTCATCAAGTGCATGAGCAATAATGTTAGTTAAATGCAATACACCCATAGCCTACTGGTAGAAGAATTTTTGCGAAAACCAAATTGCTCGGGGATCAAAATGCCTTCTACAGATAAATAATTACGTCACTTACCTGCCCTTTTTATGAATCCTGGGATGAGCTGAATTTGCACTCAGATGTTTAGAGTTGTAGCTGTATTATTCGCTTTTGTCCTTGGCTACTCGTAGGCCCTGTACTGTTATCCACGAGAGTTCTGTAGAAGCTAGGGCTACTCCATAAATTAAGCCACCAGTGCATATCATATATCAGCGCATGCATTATAAAGGTCATGCCACGCAATGTGAATGGTCATGACATTCACGTGGTTGTTTTATGCGCTGCTTATGCGTATGCGGGGCGCGTAAGCGCGCAAATCAATGTAATACAAGTTTGTTTCCGGTCTGTTTACGCTTAGGAAGTGAACAATAGAAGAAAAAAAAAAGTCGATAAATTCACGGGGGGGGGGGGGGGGGGGTAACTACGTATACACAGCCCAGTCGCTAATACGTAGATACGTCGCACAGCGTAGTAACAGCGTCTGGTCGGGCTAGGGGGGGGGGGGGGGGATTTCATCACGCGTTTTGTAGCTTGTCTTCCTCACAAAAACTATCTGACCATAACTTGATCCATCTGAATGGCCGAGAGCAATTTTTTTTTAGTAAAAAGAAATTGTCTAAGAAAACGCTTGATGAATATTTAATGATCTTTTCTGCTATGTCATTGTTATTACATAATATATATATAATATATATATTTGTATATTCAGTATATTACATATCATATAATATATATATTATTCATATATACATATATATATGTCCATATATAATATTTAGGTGATCCGAGTATCCTCTCGGATCACCTTCTGTATCTGTACGGATTCTTTGTTAGGTGATCCGAGTATCCTCTCGGATCATTAGGTGATCCGAGTATCCTCTCGGATCACCTTCTGTATCTGTACTGATTCTTTGTTCTTCTTTTTAATCTTCTTTATTTCTGGACAAATTTGTGCAGAGGTTAGCTCAGAAAGTGCACTGCCTCTCAATGTCAAACTTATACCATATATGTATCATGTCGCAAAGACGACAGCGCAAGTAAAATCATAGTGATCAATCGACCGTGACGTCACTATGACGTCATTATATGAAAACACATTTTCATTCATATCTCATTATTGGAATGGAATTTTTCAATGAAATTTACGTCACATATATTTCAAGTCAAGCGCATTCTACTCATATTATCAAAATTCACATTTATTATTAAAAAGTGCGCGTACGCGCGCGTTGAAATATTTGTATGCTCAAATCGAGCTCAAATTTTTTTTGCACACGTTTCAGACCATTTGGAGCATTTTTTGAAAAATTGAAAAAATTGGACGGACGCGTACGCGCGCGCACATATACGCACGCACAGCTCATATGCAATAGAAATTTCCCATTTTTTCACACGGATCGGATGTCTGAAATGTCAAGGAATGTTTCTACCAAGTTTCAAGTCAATCCGACTCAATATGACGTCATACGGGCCCGTCAAAGTTGAAATTCCGCGCGCGCGTCAATGGCGATATACAGTGCAACAATGCCAAAAAACCGCCAATTTTAAATCCGATTTTACTCGTCAGGATGGACGGTGACCCCCCATTTTCTTTACATATTTTGAAAGCTGATGAGTTGTACATATCATTTCATGGGTTGGCGATACTGAAAAGATGATTAAAAGATATCAAATTTCTTAATAAAGTAAAAAAAGTAAATTTTCAAAATGACGTCATCAAATTTCAAGTTCACTCGAGCGTATCTCACTTATCCTTTGCCAATTTTCACACAAATTTCAGTATGTTGTAGCTTATTAAATGCTTTTTCATTGATATAATAACAGCATTTTGATTGGATGACGGCATCACATCGTAAAAATGGATTCAAAGTAATCTTGTCAAATTTGACCAGTTTACGTGTTATCTCTATGGGAGTGCAGTTTTTCTGGAAATGAAAATTGACATGACTATCTTTATCGAGCACTATCTCACTTATGCTTCGGTGAATTTCTCCCAAATTTTAGTATGTTGTAGCTGAGACTTTGGGCTATCTTAAATGTGCCCTTTGTTTTTTCATACGACGTCGGCATCACGTCAAAAAAATTGGTTGAAATTAAAGCTTATCTTCGATGTATTGAGATATTTCTTCCTTTCTGCAACTTTCTTTGCAATAACTCAAGAAAGACAGCCCCTATCACCCCCATATTTTGCACATGTTTAGTTCATGTTACGTACATTATTTGATAAGATAACAACTACTTGATCGGACACCATCTTGGGTATGTAAATTAGGGTCAGAGGTCACAAATATTTCATCCTGTATCTTAATAAATACATGTCCTTTCTTTCCCATATTTTGCACACGTAAAGACCATGTTACAAGGATCATTTCACAAAATAACCACTTTTTGCTCAGATGCCATCTTGTCTGTGCAAAGTGGGGTCAAAGGTCATATGTACTTTTTTCTGTATCTTCGTTATGACGTGTTATCTCTATGGGAGGGAATTTTTCTAGATGTGAAAGTTGACATGATCGTCTTTATCGAGCACTAGCTCACTTACCCTTCGGTGAATATCTCCCAGATTTTAATATGTTGTAGCTGAGACTTTGCGCTATCGTTACGTGCCTTTTGTTTTTTCATACAATGTCTGGATCATGCTAAAAAACTTGGTTGAAATTAAAGCTTATCTTCGATGTATTGAGATATTTCTTTCTTTCTGCAACTTTCTTTGCAATAACTCAAGAAAAACAGCCTCTATTACCCCCATATTTTGCACATGTTTAGTTCATGTCACGTACATTATTTCATAAAATAACAACTACTTGATCGGACACCATCTTGGGTATGTAAATTAGGGTCAAAGGTCATAAATGTTTCATCCTGTATCTTGGTGAATACTTGTCCTATCTTTCCCATATTTTGCACACGCAAGGACCATTTTACAAGAATCATTTCACAAAATAACTACTTTTTGCTCAGATGCCATCTTTGGTGTGCAAAATGGGGTCAAAGGTCAAATATACTTCATTCTGTATCTTCGTTAGTGCATACGGAATTCGGTACCAAAGATGGCAGGTCTGACTCCCTTTTCTAAATGAGACTCCAAACATCACATGGCCAATGTCCTCTCAACACAGATGAAACCTGTATGGTCATGCCTATTGGGATCAGGACTCAAATCATTGATTTCCAAATAGATCGGATCACCTAATTTGTCAGTGTTGACAAATTCCGAGTCTAGTTAGGTGATCCGAGTATCCTCTCGGATCACCTTCTGTATCTGTACGGATTCTTTGTTTTTCTTCTTCTTTATTAGGTGATCCGAGTATCCTCTCGGATCACCTTCTGTATCTGTACTGATTCTTTCTTCTTTGTTTCTTTATTTCTCCTCAAAAGTTGTGCAGAGGTTAGCTCAGAAAGTCCTCTGCCTATCAATTTCAAAATCATACCATGTATGTATCATGTCACAAAGATGACAGATCTAATGTATCATAGTGATCAGTCGACCGTGACGTCACGATGACGTCATTATAGGAAAACACATTTTCATTCATATCTCATTAATGGAATGCAAATTTTCAATGAAATTCACGTCACATATATTTCAAGTCAAGCGCATTCTACTCATATTATCAAAATTCATATTTATTATTAAAACGTGCGCGTACGCGCGCGTTGAAATATTTGTATGTTCCAATCGAGCTCAAAATCTTTTTGCACACGTTTCAGACCATTTGGAGCATTTTTTGAAAAATTGAAAAAATCGGACGGACGCGTACGCGCGCGCACATATACGCACGCACAGCTCATATGCAATAGACATTTCCCGTTTTTTTACACGGATCAGATGCCTGAAATGTCAAGGAATATTTCTACCAAGTTTCAAGTCAATCCGACTCAATATGACGTCATACGGGCCCGTCAAAGTTGAAATTCCGCGCGCGCGTCAATGGCGATATACAGTGCAACTATGCAAAAAAACCGCCAATTTTAAATCCGATTTTACTCGTCAGGATGGACGGTGACCCCCCATTTTCTTTACATATTCTGAAAGCTGATGAATTGTACATGTCATTTCATGGGTTGGCAATGCTGAAAAAATGATTAAAAGGTATCAAATTTCTTAATAAAGTAAAAAAAGTAAATTTTCAAAATGACGTCATCAAATTTCAAGTTCATTCAAGCATATCTCACTTATTCTTTAGTTGATTTTCGTCCAAATTTCAATATGTTGTAGCTTATTAAATGGTCTTTAAGATATATAATAACAACAATTTGATTGGATGACGGCATCACCTCGTAAAAAGGGATTAAATGTAACATTGTTGAATTTGACCAGTTTACGTGTTATCTCTATGGGAGTGCAGTTTTTCTGGAAATGAAAACTGACATGACTATCTTTATCGAGCACTAGCTCACTTATGCTTCGGTGAATTTCTCCCATATTTTAGTATGTTGTAGCTGAGACTTTGGGCTATCGTTAATGTGCCCTTCGTTTTTTCATACGGAGTCGGCATCATGCCCAAAAACCTGGTTGAAATTAAAGCTTATCTTCCATTTTTTTTTTCATATTCCTTTCTTTCTGCAACTTTCTTTGCAATAACTCAAGAAAAACAAGCTCTATCAGCCCAATATTTTGCACATGTTTAGTTTATGTCACGTACATTATTTCATAAAATAACAACTACTTGATCGGGCACCTTCTTGGGTATGTAAATTAGGGTCAAAGGTCAAAAATGTTTCATCCTGTATCTTGGTGAATACATGTCTTATCTTTCCCATATTTTGCATACGTAAAGACCATGTTACAAGAATCATTTCACAAAATAACCACTTTTTGCTCAGACGCCATCTTGTCTGTGCAAAGTAGGGTCAAAGGTCATATGTACTTCTTTCTTTATCTTCATTATGACGTGTTATCTCTATGGGAGGGAGTTTTTCTAGATGTGAAAATTGACATGACTATCTTTATCAAGCACTATCTCATGCTTCAGTGAATTTCTCCTAGATTTTAATATGTTGTAGCTGAAACTTTGTGCTATCATATAAGTGCCCTTTGTTTTTTCACACGATGTCGATATCACGTCAAAATACCTGGTTGAAATTAAAGCTCATCAACGATGTATTGAAATATTTCTTTCTTTGCGCAACTTTCTTTGCAAAAACTCAAGAAAAACGTGCTCTATCACCACCATATTTTGCACATGTTTAGTTCATGTCACCTACATTATTTCATAAAATAACGACTTCTTGATCAGACGCCATCTTGGGTATGTAAATAAGGGTCAAAGGTCATAACTGTTTCATCTTGTATCTTGGTGAATACCTGTCCTATCTTTCCCATATTTTGCACACTTATAGACGATGTCGCAAGAATCATTTCACAAATTAACCACTTTTTCCTCAGGTGCCATCTTGGGAGTGTAAAGGTGGGTCAAAGGTCGTATGTATTTGTTGCTGTATCTTCGTTATCTAGTGTATACAGAATTTAGTACCAAGGATGGCAGATATGACTCCCTTTTCTAAATGAGAATCCAAACATCACACGGCCAATGTCTCTAAACACAGATGAAACCTGTATGGTCATGCGTATTGCGATCAGGACTCGAATCATTGATAAAAAAAAAAAAATCGGATCACCTTAATTTGTCAGTAATGACAAATTACAATCTCTAGTTTCTCCTCAAAAGTTGTGCAGAGGTTAGCTCAGAAAGTGCAATGCCTATCAATTTCAAAATTATACCATGTATGCATCATGTCCCAAAGACGACAAATCTAATGTATCACTGTGATCAGTCGACCGTGACGTCACTATGACGTCATTATATGAAAACACATTCTCAATCATATCTCATTAATGGAAAAGAATTTTTCAATGAAATTTACGTCACATATATTTCAAGTTATGCGAATTCTGCTCATGTTCTCAAAATTCATATTTTCTCTTAAAACGTGCGCGTACGCGCGCGTTAAAATATTTGTATGCTCCAATCGAGCTCAATTTTTTTTTGCACACGTTTCAGACCATTTGGAGCATTTTTTGAAAAATTGAAAAAATCGGACGGACGCGTACGCGCGCGCACATATGCGCACACACAGCTCATATGCAATTGAAATTTCCCGTTTTTTCACACGGATCGGATGTCTGAAATGTCAAGGAATATTTATACCAAGTTTCAAGTCAATCCGACTCAATATGACGTCATACGGGCCCGTCAAAGTTGAAATTCCGCGCGCGCGTCAATGGCGATATACAGTGCAACTATGCCAAAAAACTGCCAATTTTAAATCCGATTTTACTCGTCAGGATGGACGGTGACCCCCCATTTTCTTTACATATTTTGAAAGCTGATGAGTTGTACATGTCATTTCATGGGGTGGTAATGCTGACAAAATGATTAAAAGATAGCAAATTTCTTAATAAAGTAAAAAAAGTGAATTTTCAAAATGACGTCATCAAATTTCAAGTTTATTCGAGCATATCTCACTAGTCCTTTGTCAATTTTCACCCAGATTTCAGTATGTTGTAGCTTATTTAATGTTCTTACAAACATAAAATAACAAAAATTTGATTGGATAACGGTATCACCTCGTAAAAATGGATTGAAAGTAATCTTGTCAAATTTGACCAGTTTACGTGTTATCTCTATGGGAGTGCAGTTTTTCTGGAAATGAAAATTGACATGACTATCTTTATCGAGCACTAGCTCATTTACCCTTCGATAAATTTCTCCCAGATTTTAATATGTTGTAGCTGAGACTTTACGCTACCGTAAGTGTGCCCTTCATTTTTTCATACGCTGTCGGGATCACGTCAAAATTTTTGGTTGAAATTCAGGCTTATCTTCGATGTGTTGAGATATTTCTTTCTTTCTGCAACTTTCTTTGCAATAACTCAAGAAAAACGGCCTCTATCACTTCCATATTTTGGACATGTTAAGTTCATGTCACGTAAATCATTTCATAAAATAACAACTACTTGATCAGACATCATCTTGGGTATGTAAATTAGGGTCAAAGGTCATAAGTGTTTCATCCTGTATCTTAGTGAATACATGTTCTATCTTTCCCATATTTTGCACACGCAAAGACCGTATTACAAGGATCATTTCACAAAATAACTACTTTTTACTCAGATGCCATCTTGTCTGTGCAAATTGAGGTCAAAGGTCATATGTACTTCTTTTTGTATCTTCGTTATGACGTGTTATCTCTATGGGAGGGAATTTTTTTAAATGTGAAAATTGACATGATTGTCTTTATCGAGCACTAGCTCACTTGACCTTCGGTGAATTTCTCCCAGATTTTAATATGTTGTAGCTGAGACTTTACGCTACCGATAATGTGCCCTTCGTTTTTTCATACGTTGTCGGCATCACGATAAAAAACTTGGTTGAAATTAACGCTTATCTTCTATGTATTGAGGTATTTCTTTCTTTCTGCAACTTTCTTTGCAATAACTCAAGAAAAACACGCCCTATCACCCCCATATTTTGCACATGTTTAGTTCATGTCACGTACATTATTTGATGAAATAACAACTACTAGATCGGACATCATCTTGGATATGTAAATTAGGGTCAAAGGTCATAAATGTTTCATCTTGTATCTTGGTGAATACCTGCCTTATCTTTCCCATATTTTACACACGTATAGACGATGTCGCGAGAATCATTTCACAAAATAACCACTATTTCATCAGATGCAATCTTGGGAGTGCAAAGGTGGGTCAAAGGTCATATGTACTTGTTGCTGTTTCTTCGTTATAGTGTATGCAGAATTTGGTACCAAACATGGCAAATATGACTCCCTTTGCTAAATGAGAATGCAAACATCACACGGCCAATGTCTCTAAACACAGATGGAACTTGTATGGTCATGCCTATTGCAATAAGGACTCGAATCATTGATTAAAAAAAAATCGGATCACCTTAATTTGTCAGTGATGACAAATTACAATCTCTAGTTAGGTGATCCGAGTATCCTCTCGGATCACCTTCTGTATCTGTACGGATTCTTTGTTCTTCTTCTTCTTCTTTCTTTATTTCTGGACAAAATTTGTGTATCTACGTACTCAGAAAGTACTCAGAGTATCAACTTCAAACTCATACCATATATGTATCATGTCCCAAAGACGACAAATCTAATGTATCATAGTGATCAGTCGACCGTGACGTCACTATGACGTCAATATATGAAAACACATTCTCAATCATATCTCATTAATGGAATAGAATTTTTCAATGAAATTTACGTCACATGTATTTCAAGTTATGAGCATTCTCCTCATATTCTCAAAATTCATATTTTCTCTTAAAACGTGCGCGTACGCGCGCGTTGAAATATTTGTATGCTCAAATCGAGCTCAAATTTTTTTTGCACACGTTTCAGACCATTTAGAGCATTTTTTGAAAAATTGAAAAAATTGGACGGACGCGTACGCGCGCGCACATATATTCACGCACAGCTCATATGCAATGGAAATTTCCCATTTTTTCACACTTATTGGATGCCTGAAATGTCAAGGAATATTTCTACCAAGTTTCAAGTCAATCCGACTCAATATGACGTCATACGGACCCGTCAAAGTTGAAATTCCGCGCGCGCGTCAATGGCGATATACAGTCCAACAATGCCAAAAAACCGCCAATTTTGAATCCGATTTTACTCCTCAGGATGGACGGTGATCCCCCATTTTCTTTACATATTCTGAAAGCTGATGAGTTGTACATGTCAATTCATAGGTTGGAGATGCTGGAAAAATGATTAAAAGATATCAAATTTCTTAATACAATTAAAAAAGTAAATTTTCAAAATGACGTCATCAAATTTCAAATTCACTCGAGCGTATCTCACTTATCCTTTGCCAATTTTCACCCAGATTTCAGTATGTTGTAGCTTATTAAATGCTCTTTCATGAATGTAATAACAACATTTTGATTGGATGACGGTATCACCTCGTAAAAATGGATTGAAAGTAATCTTGTCAAATTTGACCAGTTTACGTGTTATCTCTATGGGAGTGCAGTTTTTCTGGAAATGAAAATTGACATGACTGTCTTTTTCGAGCACTAGCTCACTTATGCTTCGGTGAATTTCTCCCAAATTTTGATATGTTGTAGCTGAGACTTTGGGCTATCGTAAGTTTGCCCTTCGTTTTTTCATACGGTGTCGGGATCATGTCCAAAAACTTGGTTGAAATTAAAGCTTATCTTCGATGTATTGAGATATTCCTTTCTTTTTGCAACTTTCTTTACAATAACTCAAGAAAAACAAGCTCTATCAGCCCAATATTTTGCACATGTTTAGTTCATGTCACGTACATTATTTCATAAAATAACAACTACTTGATCAGACGTCATCTTGGGTATGTAAATTAGGGTCAAAGGTCATAAATGTATCATCTTGTATCTTGGTGAATACATGTCCTATCTTTTCCATATTTTGCACACGTAACAACCATGTTACAAGGATCATTTCACAAAATAACCACTTTTTGCTCAGATGCCATCTTGGCTGTGCAAAGTGGGGTCAAAGGTCATATGTACTTCTTTCTTTATCTTCGTTATGACGTGTTATTTCTATGGGAGGGAATTTTTGTAGATGTGAAAATTGACATGATTGTCTTTATCGAGCACTAGCTCACTTATGCTTCGGTGAATTTCTTCAAGATTTTAATATCTTGTAGCTGAGACTTTGGGCTATCGAAAATAGGTCCTTTATTTTTCATACGATGTCGGGATCACGTCCAAAAACTTGGTTGAAATTAAAGCTGATCTTCGATGTATTGAGATATTTCTTTCTTTCTGCAACTTTCTTTACAATAACTCAAGAAAAACAGGCCTTATCACCCCCATATTTTGCACATGTTTAGTTCATGTCACGTACATTATTTCATACAATTATAACTACTTGATCAGACGTCATCTTGGGTATGTAAATTAGGGTCAAAGGTCATAAATGTATCATCCTGTATCTTGGTGAATACATGTCCTATCTTTCCCATATTTTGCACACGTAAAGACCATGTTACAAGGATCATTTCACAAAATAACCACTTTTTGCTCAGATGCCATCTTGTCTGTGCAAAGTGGGGTCAAAGGTCAACTAGACTTGGAATTTGTCAACACTGACAAATTAGGTGATCCGATCTGTTCGTAAATCAACGATTTGAGTCTCCTGATCCCAATAGGCATGACCATACCGGTTTCATCTGTGTTTAGTGGACATTGGCCGTGTGATGTTTGGATTCTCATTTAGAAAAGGGAGTCAGACCTGCCATCTATGGTACACAATTCCGTATACACTAACGAAGATACAGAATGAAGTATATTTGACCTTTGACCCCAATTTGCACAGACAAGATGGCATCTGAGCAAAAAGTGGTTATTTTGTGAAATGATCCTTGTAACATGCTCTTTACGTGTGCAAAATATGGGAAAGATAGGACATGTATTCACCAAGATACAGGTTGAAACATTTATGACCTTTGACCCTAATTTACATACCTAAGATGGTGTCTGATCAAGTAGTTGCTATTTTATGAAATAATGTACGTGACATGAACTAAACATATGCAAAATATGGGCGTGATAGGGGCTGTTTTTCTTGAGTTATTGCAAAGAAAGTTGTAGAAAGAAAGAAATATCTCAATACATCGAAGATAAGTTTGATTTCAACCAAGTTTTTTGATGTGATCTCGGCATCTTATGAAAAATTGTAGAAATATTAACGATAGCCCAATGTCTCAGCTACAACATATTAAAATCTGGAAGAAATTCACCGAAGAGTAAGTGAACTAGTGCTCAATAAAGACCGTCATGTCAATTTTCATTTCCAGAAAAATTCCCTCCCATAGAGATAACACGTAAACTGGTTAAATTTGACAAGGTTACATTATATCTATTTTCACGAGGTGAAGACATCATCCGATTAAAACTTTGATTGAAGAAAACTTAAAGAGTATTACATTGGCTACAACATACTAAAATCTGGAAGAAATTCACCGAAGGGTAATTGAGCTAGTCGTCGATAAAGACAATCATGTCAATTTTCACATCTAGAAAAATTCCCTCCCATAGAGATAACACGTCATAATGAAGATAAAGAAAGAAGTACATATGACCTTTGACCCTACTTTGCACAGACAAGATGGCGTCTGAGCAAAAAGTGGTTATTTTGTGAAATGATTCTTGTAACATGGTCTTTACGTATGCAAAATATGGGAAAGATAAGACATGTATTCACCAAGATACAGGATGAAACATTTTGACCTTTGACCCTAATTTACATACCCAAGAAGGTGCCCGATCAAGTAGTTGTTATTTTATGAAATAATGTACGTGACATAAACTAAACATGTGCAAAATATTGGGCTGATAGAGCTTGTTTTTCTTGAGTTATTGCAAAGAAAGTTGCAGAAAGAAAGGAATATGAAAATACATGGAAGATAAGCTTTAATTTCAACCAAGTTTTTGGGCATGAGGCCGACTCCGTATGAAAAAAGAAAGGGCACATCCACGATAGCCCAAAGTCTCAGCTACAACATACTAAAATATGGGAGAAATTCACCGAAGCATAAGTGAGCTAGTGCTCGATAAAGATAGTCATGTCAGTTTTCATTTCCAGAAAAACTGCACTCCCATAGAGATAACACGTAAACTGGTCAAATTTAACAATGTTACTTTTAATCCCTTTTTACGATGTGATGCCGTCATCCAATCAAATTGTTGTTATTATATATCTGAAAGACCATTTAATAAGCTACAACATATTGAAATTTGGACGAAAATCAACTAAAGAATAAGTGAGATATGCTTGAATGAACTTGAAATTTGATGACGTCATTTTGAAAATTTACTTTTTTAACTTTATTAAGAAATTTGATATATTTTAATCATTTTTCCAGCATTGCCAACCCATGAAATGACATGTACAACTCATCAGCTTTCAGAATATGTAAAGAAAATGGGGGGTCACCGTCCATCCTGACGAGTAAAATCGGATTTAAAATTGGCAGTTTTTTGGCATTGTTGCACTGTATATCGCCATTGACGCGCGCGCGGAATTTCAACTTTGACGGACCCGTATGACGTCATTTTGAGTGGGATTGACTTGAAACTTGGTAGAAATATTCCTTGACATTTCAGAAATCCGATCTGTGTGAAAAAACGGGAAATTTCTATTGCATATGAGCTGTGCGTGCGTATATGTGCGCGCGCGTACGCGTCCGTCCGATTTTTTCAATTTTTCAAAAAATGCTCCGAATGGTCTGAAACGTGTGCAAAAATATTTTGAGATCGATTGGAGCATACAAATACTTCAACACGCGCGTACGCGCACGGTTTAAGGGTACAGATGAATTTTGAGAACATGAGTAGAATCAGCTTGATTTGAACTATACGTGACGTAAATTTCATTGAAAAATTCTATTCCATTAATTAGATATTAGTGAGAATGTGTTTTCATATAATGACGTCATAGTGACGTCATGGTCGACTGATCACTATGATTTTATTAGATTTGTCGTCTTTGGGACATGATACATATATGGTATAAATTTGGCATTGATAGGATGAGGACTTTCTGAGCTAACCTCTACACAACATTTGGGGAGAAAGAATTTTTTGTGACAACGGGAAGTTTAACACTAGAGATTGTAATTTGTCATCACTGACAAATTAAGGTGATCCGATTTTTTTTTTTAATCAATGATTCAAATCCTGATCGCAATAGGCATGACCATGCAGGTTTCATCTGTGTTCAGAGACATTGGCCGTGTGATGTTTGGATTCTCATTTAGAAAAGGGAGTCATATCTACCATCTTTGGTACCAAATCTGTATACACTATAACGAAGATACAGCAACAAGTACATAATGACCTTTGACCCCACTTTGCACAACCTAGATGGCATCTGAGCAAGGAGTGGTTATTTAGTGAAATGATTCTTGTAACATGATCTTTCCGTGTGCAAAATATGGGAAAGATAAGACATGTATTCACCAAGATACAGGATGAAATATTTGTGACCTTTGACCCTAATTTACATACCCAAGATGGCGTCTGATCAAGTAGTTGTTATTTTATGAAATAATGTACGTGACATGAACTAAACATGTGTAAAATATGGGGATGATATGGGCTGTTTTTCTTGAGTTATTGCAAAGAATGTTGCACAAACATAGAAATATCTCAATACATCGAAGATAAGCTTTAATTTCAACCAAGTATTTTAACATGATCCCGACATCATATGAAAAAACAAATGGCACGTAACGATAGCGCAAAGTCTCAGTTACAACATATTAGAATCTGAGAAAAATTCACCGAAGGGTAAGTGAGCTAGTGCTCGATAAAGACAATCATGTCAATTTTCACATCTAGAAAACTTCCCTCCCATAGAGATAACACGTCATAACGAAGAAACAGAAAGAAGTACATATGACCTTTTGACCCCACTTTGCACACACAAGATGGCATCTGAGCAAAGAGTGGTTATTTTGTGAAATGATTCTTGTAACATGATCTTTGCGTGTGCAAAATATGGGAGAGATAGGACATGTATTCACTTAGATTCAGGATGAACCATTTATGACCTTTGACCCTAATTTACATACCCAAGATGGCGTCTGATCAAGTAGTTGTTATTTTATAAAATAATGTACGTGACATGAACTAAACATGTGCAAAATATGGGGGTGATAGGATATGTTTTTCTTGAGTTATTGCAAAGAAAGTTGCAGAAAGAAAGAAATATTTCAATACATCAAAGATAAGCTTTAATTTCAATCAAATTTTTTGACGTGATGCAGACATTGTATGAAAAAACGAAGGGCACATTACGATAGCACAAAGTCTCAGCTACAACATATTAATTTCTGGGAGAAATTCACCAAAGCATAAGTGAGCTAGTGCTCGGTAAAGATAGTCATGTCAATTTTCATCTCCAGAAAAACTGCACACCCATAGAGATAACACGTAAACTGGTCAAATTTGACAAGATTACATTCAATCCATTTTTACGAGGTGATGCCGTCATTTAATCAAAATGTTGTTATTACATTAATGAAAGACCATTCAATAAGCTACATCATACTGAAATTTCGATGAAAATTGGCAAAGGATTAGTGAGATACGCTCGAATGAACTTAAAATTTGATGACGTCATTTTGAAAATTTACTTTTTTTGCTTTATTAAGAAATTTCATATCTTTTAATCATTTTGCCAGCATTGCCGCCCCATGAAATGACATGTACAACTCATCAGCTTTCAAAATATGTAAAGAAAATGGGGGGTCACCGTCCATCCTGACGAGTAAAATCGGATTTAAAATTGGCGGTTTTTTGGCATAGTTGCACTGTATATCGCCATTGACGCGCGCGCGGAATTTCAACTTTGACGGGCCCGTATGACGTCATATTGAGTCGGATTGACTTGAAACTTGGTGGAAATATTCCTTGACATTTCAGACATCCGATCCGTGTGAAAAAACGGGAAATTTCTATTGCATATGAGCTGTGCGTGCGTATATGCGCGCGCGCGTACGCGTCCGTCCAAATTTTTCAATTTTTCAAAAAATGCTCCAAATGGTCTGAAACGTGTGCAAAAAAAAATTTGAGCTCGATTGGAGCATACAAATATTTCAATGCGCGCGTACGCGCATGTTTTAAGCGCATAGATGAATTTTGAGAATATGTGTAGAATCAGCTTGACTTGAACTTTATGTGACGTAAATTTCATTGAAAAATTCCATTCCATTAATGAGATATGAATGAAAATGTGTTTTCATATAATGACGTCATAGTGACGTCACGGTCGACTGATCACAATGATTTTACTTGATCTGTCGTCTTTGTGACACGATACATATATGGTATAAGTTTGACATTGATAGCAAGAGCACTTTCTGAGCTAATCGAAACACAACTTTTGTCCAGAAAGAAAGAAAGAAGAAGAACAAAGAATCCGTACAGATACAGAAGGTGATCCGAGAGGATACTCGGATCACCTAACTAGACTCGGAATTTGTCAAGACTGACAAATTAGGTGATCCGATTTTTTTTAATCAATGATTCGAGTCCTGATCGCAATAGGCATGACCATATAGGTTTCATCTGTGTTTAGAGACATTGGCCGTGTGATATTTGGATTCTCATTTAGAAAAGGGAGTCAGACCTGCCATCTTGGGTACCGAATTCCGTATACACTATCGAAGATACAGAATGAAGTATATTTGACCTTTGACCCCACTTTGCACCCCCAAGATGGCATCTGAGCAAAAAGTAGTTATTTTGTGAAATGATTCTTGTAACATGGTCTTTGCGTGTGCAAAATATGGGAAAGATAAGACATGTATTCACCAAGATACAGGATGAAACATTTATGACCTTTGACCCTAATTCACATACACAAGATGGTGTCTGATCAAGTTGTTGTTATTTTATGAAATAATGTACGTAACATGAACTAAATATGTGCAAAATATGGGGGTCATAGGGGCTGTTTTTCTTGAGTTATTGCAAAGAAAGTTGGAAAAAGAAAGAAATATGAAAATACATCGAAGATAAGCTTTAATTTCAACCACGTTTTTGGACGTGATCCCGACACCATTTGAAGACAAAGGGCACGCGTACGATAGCGCAAAGTTTCAGCTACAACATATTAAAATCTGGAAGGAATTCACCGAAGGGTAAGTGAGTTAGTGCTCGATAAAGACAATCATGTCAATTTTCACATCTAGAGAAATCCCCTCCCATAGACATAGCACGTCACAACGAAGATAAAGAAAGAAGTACACATGACCTTTGACCCCACTTTGCACAGAGAAGATGGCATCTGAGCAAAAAGTGGTTATTTTGTGAAATGATCCTTGTAACACGGTCTTTACGTGTGCAAAATATGGGAAAGATAGGACATGTATTTACCAAGATACAGGATGAAACATTTATGACCTTTTACCCTAATTTACATACCCAAGATGGCGTCTGATAAAGTAGTTGTTATTTTATGAAATAATGTACGTGACATGAACTAAACATGTGCAAAATATGGTGGTGATAGGGTATGTTTTTCTTGAGTTATTGCAAAGAAAGTTGCAGAAAGAAAGAAATATTTCAATACATCGAAGATAAGCTTTAATTTCAACCAAGTTTTTGGAAGTGATGCCGACTCCGTATGAAAAAACAGAGGGCACACTTACGATAGCCCAAAGTCTCAGCTACAACATACTAAAATATGGGAGAAATTCACCGAAGCATAAGTGAGCTAGTGCTCGATAAAGATAGTCATGTCAGTTTTCATTTCCAGAAAAACTGCACTCCCATAGAGATAACACGTAAACTGGTCAAATTTGACAATGTTACTTTCAATCCCTTTTTACGAGGTGATGCCGTCATCCAATCAAAATGTTGTTATTTTATGAATGAAAGAACATTTAATAAGCTACAACATATTGAAATTTGGATGAAAATCAACAAAAGAATAAGTGAGATACGCTTGAGTGAACTTGAAATTTGATGACGTCATTTTGAAAATTTACTTTTTTTACTTTATTAAGAAATTCGATGTCTTGTAATCAGTTTTTCAGCATTGCCAACCCATGAAATGACATGTTCAACTCATCAGCTTTCAAAATATGTCAAAAAAATGGGGGGTCACCGTTCATCCTGACGAGTAAAATCGGATTGAAAATTGGCGGTTTTTTGGCATAGTTGCCCTGTATATCGCCATTGACGCGCGCGCGGAATTTCAACTTTGACGGGCCCGTATGACGTCATATTGAGTCGGATTGACTTGAAACTTGGTAGAAATATTCTTTGACATTTCAGACATCCGATACGTGTGAAAAAGCGGGGAATTTCTATTACATATGAGCTGTGCGTGCGTATATGTGCGCGCGCGTACGCGTCCGTCCAATTTTTTCAATTTTTCAAAAAATGCTGCAAATGGTCTGAAACGTGTGCAAAAAAATTTTGAGCTCGATCTGAGCATACAAATATTTCAACGCGCGCGTACGCGCGCGTTTTAAGATAAATATGAATTCTGAGAATATGAGTAAAATGCGCATAAATTGAAATGTATTTGACGTAAATTTCATTGCAAAATTCTATTCCATTAATGAGATATGAATGAAAATGTGTTTTCATATAATGACGTCATAGTGACGTCACGGTCGACTGATCACTATGCTTTTATAAAATTTGTCGTCTTTGGGACATGATACATATATGGTATAAATTTGAAATTGATAGGAAGAGCACTTTCTGAGCTAATCGATACACAACTTTTGAGGAGAAATAAAGAAGAAGAAAAAGAAGAACACCCAAAGAATCCGTACAGATACAGAAGGTGATCCGAGAGGATACTCGGATCACCTAACTAGAACCGGAATTTGTCAACACTGACAAATTAGGTGATCCGATCTCTTCGAAAATCAATGATTTGAGTCCTGATCCAAATATTCATGACCATACAGGTTTCATCTGTGTTGACGGGACATTGGCCGTGTGATGTTTGGATTCTCATTTAGAAAAGGGTGTGAGACCTGCCATCTTTGGTACCGAATTCCGTATACACTAACGGAAATACAGAATGAAGTATATTTGACCTTTGACCTCACTTTGCACACCCAAGATGGTGTCTAAGCAAAAAGTGATTATTTTCTGAAATGATTGTTGTAACATGGTCTTTGCGTGTGCAAAATATGGGAAAGATAGGACATGTATTCACCAAGATACAGGATGAAACATTTATGACCTTTGACCCTAATTTACATACCCAAGATGGTGTCCAATCAAGTAGTTGTTATTTTACGAAATAATGTACGTGACATGTACCAAACATGTGCAAAATATGGGATTGATAGCCATTGTTGTTGTTCATCTATTGCACAGAAAGTAGAAAGAAAGAAAAATAAAGAAAAAATTATGTTATTTTATAGAAATTTGAAGGAGAAGCATAAAAAAATCAGAAAAAGATAAAGTAAGGAAAGGGAGATTAAGATTAACTAAGGAAAAAGAAGAAAAAAGTGTTTAAAAAAATTTAAAAAAATATTGGCAGGGGTGAGCCTCGAACCAGGGACCTTAGGATTACGAGTCGGATGCGCTACGCAATGACCTATTTCATTCTCCATAGGCCCTGTGTATTAAGCAAAATGACGCTGCATCGAAGCCTCGTGCCGTTTTCAACCAAGTTTTTCGACGTGATGCCGACATCGTATGAAAAAATGGAGGGCACACTTACGATAGGCCAACGTCTCAGCTACAACATACTAAAATCTGGGAAAAATTCACCGAAGCATAAGTGAGGTAGTGCTCGAAAAAGAGAGTCATGTCAATTTTCACTGCCAGAAAAACTGCTCTCCCATAGAGATAACACGTAAACTGGTCAAATTTGACAATATTACTTTCAATCCATTTTTACGAGGTGATGCCGTCATCCAATCAAAATGTTGTAATTATATTAATGAAAGATCATATAATAAACTACAACATACTGAAATCTGGGTGTAAATTGGCTAAGGATAAGTGAGATACGCTTGAGTGAACTTGAAATTTGATGACGTCATTTTGAAAATTTACTTTTTTTACTTTATTAAGATATTTGATATCTTTTAATCATTTTGCCAGCATCGCCAACCTCTGAAATAACATGTCCAACTCATCAGCTTTTAGAATACGTAAAGAAAATGGGGGGTTACCGTCCATCCTGACGATTAAAATCGGATTTAAAATTGGCGTTTTTTTGGCATCGTTGCACTGTATATCGCCATTGACGCGCGCGCGGAATTTTAACTTTAACGGGCCCGTATGACGTCATATTGAGTCGGATTGACTTGAAACTTGGTAGAAATATTCCTTGACATTTTAGGCATCCGATAAATGTAAAAAAACGGGAAATTTCCATTGCATATGAGCTGTGCGTGCGAATATGTGCGCGCGCGTACGCGTCCGTCCAATTTTTTCAATTTTTCAAAAAATGCTCCAAATGGTCTGAAACGTGTGCAAAAAAAATTTGAGCTCGATTTGAGTATACAAATATTTCAACGCGCGCGTACGCGCACGTCTTAAGGTATAGATGAATTTTGAGAATATGAGTAGAATGCGCTTGACTTGAAATATATGTGACGTAAATTTCATTGAAAAATTCCATTCCATTAATGAGATATGATTGAGAATGTGTTTTCATATAATGACGTCATAGTGACGTCACGGTCGACTGATCACTTTGATTTTAGTTCGATTGCCGTCTTTGGGAGACGATACATGTATGGTATAAGTTTGAAATTGATAGGAAGAAGACTTTAGGAGCTAATCGATGCACAACTTTTGGGGAGAAATAAAAAGAAGAAGAAAGAATCCGTACAGAAACAGAAGGTGATCCGAGAGGATGCTCGGATCACCTAAATATACTTCATTCTGTATCTTCGTTAGTGTATACGGAATTGTGTACCATAGATGTCAGGTCTGACTCCCTTTTCTAAAAGAGAATCCAAACATCACACGGCCAATGTCCACTAAACACAGATGAAACCGGTGTGGTCATACCTATTGGGATCAGGAGACTCAAATCGTTGATTTACGAACAGATCGGATCACCTAATTTGTCAGTCTTGACAAATTCCGAGTCTAGTTAGGTGATCCGAGTATCCTCTCGGATCACCTTCTGTATCTGTACGGATTCTTTGTTAGGTGATCCGAGTATCCTCTCGGATCACCTTCTGTATCTGTACGGATTCTTTGTTTTTCTTCTTCTTTATTTCTCCTCAAAAGTTGTGTATCGATTAGCTCAGAAAGTGCTCCTCCTATCAATTTCAAAATTATACCATATATATATCGTCTCCCAAAGACGGCAATCGAACTAAAATCAAAGTGATTAGTCGACCGTGACGTCACTATGACGTCATTATATGAAAACACATTCTCAATCATATCTCATTAATGGAATGGAATTTTTAAATGAAATTTACGTCACATATATTTCAAGTTATGCGCATTCTACTCATATTCTCAAAATTCATATTTTCTCTTAAAACGTGCGCGTACGCGCGCGTTGAAATATTTGTATGCTCAAATCGAGCTCAAATTTTTTTTGCACACGTTTCAGACCATTTGGAGCATTTTTTGAAAAATTGATAAAATTGGACGGACGCGTACGCGCGCGCACATATTCGCACACACAGCTCATATGCAATGGAAATTTTCCGTTTTTTTACACTTATCGGATGCCTAAAATGTCAAGGAATATTTCTACCAAGTTTCAAGTCAATCCGACTCAATATGACGTCATATGGGCCCGTCAAAGTTGAAATTCCGCGCGCGCGTCAATGGCGATATACAGTGCAACGATGCCAAAAAAACGCCAATTTTAAATCCGATTTTACTCGTCAGGATGGACGGTAACCCCCCATTTTCTTTACATATTCTGAAAGCTGATGAGTTGGACATGTTATTTCATGGGTTGGCGATGCTGGCAAAATGATTAAAAGATATCAAATTTCTCAATAAAGTAAAAAAAGTAAATTTTCAAAATGACGTCATCAAATTTCAAGTTCACTCGTGCGTATCCCACTTATCCTTTGCCAATTTACATCTAGATTTCAGTATGTTGTAGCTTATTGAATGATCTTTCATTAATATAATTACAACATTTTGATTGGATGACGGCATCACCTCGTAAAAATGGATTGAAAGTAATATTGTCAAATTTGACCAGTTTACGTGTTATCTCTATGGGAGTGCAGTTTTTCTGGCAGTGAAAATTGACATGACTATCTTTTTCGAGCACTAGCTCATTAATGCTTCGGTGAATTTCTCCCAGATTTTAGTATGTTGTAGCTGAGACTTTGGGCTATCGTTTGAGTGCCCTCCATTTTTTCATACAATGTCGGCATCACGTCGAAAAACTTGGTTGAAAATGGCACGAGGCTTCGATGCAGCGTCATTCTGCTTAATACACAGGGCCTATGGAGAATGAAATAGGTCATTGCGTAGCGCATCCGACTCGTAATCCTAAGGTCCCTGGTTCGAGGCTCACCCCTGCCAATATTTTTTTTGAATTTTTTTAAACACGTTTTTTCTTCTTTTTCTTTAGTTAATCTTAATCTCCCTTTCCTTACTTTATCTTTTTCTGATTTTTTTATGCTTCTCCTTCAAATTTCTATAAAATAACATATTTTTTTCTTTATTAGGTGATCCGAGTATCCTCTCGGATCACCTTCTGTATCTGTACGGATTCTTTGTTGGGTCTTCTTCTTCTTCTTCTTCTTTCTTTATTTCTGGACAAAATTTGTGTATCGATTAGCTCAGAAAGTGTTCTTCCTATCAATGTCAAAATTATACCATATATGTATCATGTCCCAAAGACGACGGGTCAAATAAAATCATAGTGATCAGTCGACCGTGACGTCACTATGACGTCATTATATGAAAACACATTTTCATTCATATCTCATTAATGGAATGGAGTTTTTCAATGAAATTTACGTCACATATATTTCAAATTATGCGGATTCTACTCATATTCTCAAAATTCATATTTTCTCTTAAAACGTGCGCGTACGCGCGCGTAGAAATATTTGTATGCTCAAATCGAGCTCAAAATTTTTTTGCACACGTTTCAGACCATTTGGAGCATTTTTTGAAAAATTGAAAAAATTGGACGGACGCGTACGCGCGCGCATATATACGCACGCACAGCTCATATGCAATAGAAATTTCCCGTTTTTTCACACTTATCGGATGCCTGAAATGTCAAGGAATATTTCTACCAAGTTTCAAGTCAATCCGACTCAATATGACGTCATACAGACCCGTCAAAGTTGAAATTCCGCGCGCGCGTCAATGGCGATATACAGTCCAACAATGCCAAAAAACCGCCAATTTCAAATCCGATTTTACTCGTCAGGATGGACGGTGACCCCCCATTTTCTTTACATATTCTGAAAGCTGATGAGTTGTACATGTCATTTCATGGGTTGACGATGCTGAAAAAATGATTAAAAGATATCAAATTTCTTAATAAAGTAAAAAAAGTAAATTTTCAAAATGACGTCATCAAATTTTAAGTTCATTCGAGCGTATCTCACTAATCCTTTGCCAATTTTCACCTAGATTTCAGTATGTTGTAGCTTATTAAATGCTCTTTCGGTAATATAATAACAACATTTTGATTGGATGACGGCATCATCTCGTAAAAATGGATTAAAAGTAACATTGTTAAATTTGACCAGTTTACGTGTTATCTCTATGGGAGTGCAGTTTTTCTGGAAATGAAAACTGACATGACTATCTTTATCGAGCACTAGCTCACTTATGCTTCGGTGAATTTCTCCCATATTTTAGTATGTTGTAGCTGAGACTTTGGGCTATCGTAAGTGTGCCCTTCGTTTTTTCATACGGAGTCGGCATCATGCCCAAAAACTTGGTTGAAATTAAAGCTTATCTTCCATGTATTTTCATATTCCTTTCTTTCTGCAACTTTCTTTGCAATAACTCAAGAAAAACAAGCTCTATCAGCCCAATAGTTTGCACATGTTTAGTTTATGTCACGTACATTATTTCATAAAATAACAACTACTTGATCGGACACCTTCTTGGGTATGTAAATTAGGGTCAAAGGTCAAAAATGTTTCATCCTGTATCTTGGTGAATACATGTCTTATCTTTCCCATATTTTGCATACGTAAAGAACATGTTACAAGAATCATTTCACAAAATAATCACTTTTTGCTCAGACGCCATCTTGTCTGTGCAAAGTAGGGTCAAAGGTCATATGTACTTCTTTCTTTATCTTCATTATCACGTGTTATCTCTATGGGAGGGAATTTTTCTAGATGTGAAAATTGACATGATTGTCTTTATCGACGACTAACTCAATTACCCTTTGGTGAATTTCTTCCAGATTTTAGTATGTTGTAGCCAATGTAATACTCTTTAAGTTTTGTTCAATCAAAGTTTTAATCGGATGATGTCTTCACCTCGTGAAATTAGATATAATGTAACCTTGTCAAATTTAACCAGTTTACGTGTTATCTCTATGGGAGGGAATTTTTCTGGAAATGAAAATTGACATGACGGTCTTTATCGAACACTAGCTCACTTACTCTTCTGTGAATTTCTCCCAGATTTTAATATGTTGTAGCTCAGACTTTGGGCTATCGTGACTATACCCTCCATTTTTTCATACGACGCCGAGATCACGTCAAGAAACTTGGTTGAAATCAAACTTATCTTCGATGTATTGAGATATTTCTTTCTTTCTACAACTTTCTTTGCAATAACTCAAGAAAAACAGCCCCTATCACGCCCATATTTTGCACATGTTTAGTTCATGTCACGTACATTATTTCATAAAATAACAACTACTTGATCAGACACCATCTTGGGTATGTAAATTAGGGTCAAAGGTCATAAATGTTTCAACCTGTATCTTGGTGAATACATGTCCTATCTTTCCCATATTTTGCACACGTAAAGACCATGTTACAAGGATCATTTCACAAAATAACCACTTTTTGCTCAGATGCCATCTTGGCTGTGCAAAGTTGGGTCAATGGTCAAATGTACTTCATTCTGTATCTTCGTTATAGTTTATACCAGGGAGGTACCTCCCTGGTTTATACCGAATTTGGTACCAAAGATGGTAGACCTCACTCTCTTTTCTAAATGAGAATCCAAATATCACACGGCCAATGTCTCTAAACACAGATAAAATCTATATGGTCATGCCTATTGCGATCAGGACTCGAATCATTGATTAAAAAAAAAAAATCGGATCACCTAATTTGTCAGTCTTGACAAATTCCGAGTCTAGTTTTTCTTTCTTTCTACTACTTTCTGTGCAATAGATGAACAACAACAATGGCTATCAATCCCATATTTTGCACATGTTTAGTACATGTCACGTACATTATTTCATAAAATAACAACTACTTGATCGGACACCATCTTGGGTATGTAAATTAGGGTCAAAGGTCATAAATGTTTCATCCTGTATCTTGGTGAATACCTGTCCTATCTTTCCCATATTTTGCACACGCAAAGACCATGTTACAAGAATCATTTCACGAAATAATCACTTTTTACTTTGACGCCATCTTGGGTCTACAAAGTGAGGTCAAAGGTCAAATATACTTCATTCTGTATTTCCGTTAGTGTATACGGAATTCGGTACCAAAGATGGCAGGTCTCACTCCCTTTTCTAAATGAGAATCCAAACATCACACTACCAATGTCCCGTCAACACAGATGAAACCTGTATGGTCATGAATATTTGGATCAGGACTCAAATCATTGATTTTCGAAGAGATCGGATCACCTAATTTGTCAGTGTTGACAAATTCCGGTTCTAGTTAGGTGATCCGAGTATCCTCTCGGATCACCTTCTGTATTTGTACGGATTCTTTGTTGGTTCTTCTTCTTATTTCTGGACAAAAGTTGTGTATCTACTTACTCAAAAAGTTCTCAGAGTATCAATTTCAAACTCATACCATATATGTATCATGTCCCAAAGACGACAAATTTTATGTATCACTGTGATCAGTCGACCGTGACGTCACTATGACGTCATTATATGAAAACACATTTTCATTCATATCTCATTAATGGAATGGAATTTTTCAATGAAATTTACGTCACATACATTTCAAGTTATGCGCATTTTACTCATATTCTCAAAATTCATATTTTCTCTTAAAACGTGCGCGTACGCGCGCGTTAAAATATTTGTATGCTCAAATCGAGCTCAAATTTTTTTTGCACACGTTTCAGACCATTTGGAGCATTTTTTGAAAAATTGAAAAAATTGGACGGACGCGTACGCGCGCGCACATATACGCACGTACAGCTCATACGCAATAGAAATTCCCCGTTTTTTCACACTTATCGGATGCGTAAAATGTCAAGGAATATTTCTACCAAGTTTCAAGTCGATCCGACTCAATATGACGTCATACGGGCCCGTCAAAGTTGAAATTCCGCGCGCGCGTCAATGGCGATATACAGTGCAACAATGCAAAAAAACCGCCAATTTTGAATCCGATTTTACTCGTCAGGATGGACGGTGACCCCCCATTTTCTTTACATATTCTGAAAGCTGATGAGTTGTACATGTCATTTCATGGGTTGGCGATGCTGAAAAAATGATAAAAAGATATCAAATTTCTTAATGAATTTTAAAAAGTAAATTTTCAAAATGACGTCATCAAATTTCAAGTTCATTCAAGCATATTTCACTTATTCTTTAGTTGATTTTCGTCCAAATTTCAATATGTTGTAGCTTATTAAATGGTCTTTCAGATATATAATAACAACAATTTGATTGGATGACGGCATCACCTCGTAAAAAGGGATTAAAAGTAACATTGTTAAATTTGACCAGTTTACGTGTTATCTCTATGGGAGTGCAGGTTTTCTGGAAATGAAAACTGACATGACTATCTTTATCGAGCACTAGCTCACTTATGCTTCGGTGAATTTCTTTCATATTTTAGTATGTTGTAGCTGAGACTTTGGGCTATCGTAAATGTGCCCTTCGTTTTTTCATACGGAGTCGGCATCATGCCCAAAAACTTGGTTGAAATTAAAGCTTATCTTCCATGTATTTTCATATTCCTTTCTTTCTGCAACTTTCTTTGCAATAACTCAAGAAAAACAAGCTCTATCAGCCCAATATTTTGCACATGTTTAGTTTATGTCACGTACATTATTTTATAAAATAACAACTACTTGATCGGGCACCTTCTTGGGTATGTAAATTAGGGTCAAAGGTCAAAAATGTTTCATCCTGTATCTTGGTGAATACATGTCTTATCTTTCCCATATTTTGCATACGTAAAGACCATGTTACAAGAATCATTTCACAAAATAACCACTTTTTGCTCAGACGCCATCTTGTCTGTTCAAAGTAGGGTCAAAGGTCATATGTACTTCTTTCTTTATCTTCATTATGACGTGTTATCTCTATGGGAGGGAATTTTTCTAGATGTGAAAATTGACATGATTGTCTTTATCGACGACTAGCTCAATTACCCTTCGGTGAATTTCTTCCAGATTTTAGTATGTTGTAGCCAATGTGATACTCTTTAAGTTTTCTTCAATCAAAGTTTTAATCGGATGATGTCTTCACCTCGTGAAAATAGATATAATGTAACCTTGTCAAATTTAACCAGTTTACGTGTTATCTCTATGGGAGGGAATTTTTCTGGAAATGAAAATTGACATGACGGTCTTTATCGAACACTAGCTCACTTACTCTTCTGTGAATTTCTCCCAGATTTTAATATGTTGTAGCTGAGACTTTGCGCTATCGTTTCTTTGCCCACTCTTTTTCATGCGACATCGAAATCACGTCGAAAAACTTCGCAAAAATTAAAGCTTAGCTTCGATGTATTTTCATGTTACTTTCTTTCTGCAACTTTCTTTGCAATAACTCAAGAAAAACAGCCCCTATCACGCCCATATTTTGCACATGTTTAGTTCATGTCACGTACATTATTTCATAAAATAACAACTACTTGATCAGACACCATCTTGGGTATGTAAATTAGGGTCAAAGGTCATACATTTTTCAACCTGTATCTTGGTGAATACATGTCCTATCTTTCCCATATTTTGCACACGAAAGACCATGTTACAAGGATCATTTCACAAGATAACCACTTTTTGGTCAGATGCCATCTTGTCTGTGCAAAGTGAGGTCAAAGGTCATGTGTACTTTTTTCTCTATCTTCGTTATGACGTGTTAACTCTATGGGAGGAAATTTGTCTAGATGTGAAAATTGACATGATTGTCTTTATCGAGCACTATCTCACTTACCTTTCGGTGAATTTCTCCCAGATTTTAATATGTTGTAGCTGAGACTTTAGGCTATCGTAGTGTGCCCTTCGTTGTTTCATACGATGTCGGGATCATGTTAAAAAACTTGGTTGAAATTAAAGCTGCGCTATCGTTTCTTTGCCCACTCTTTTTCATACGACATCGAAATCACGTCGAAAAACTTCGCTAAAATTAAAGCTTAGCTTCGATGTATTTTCATGTTTCTTTCTTTCTGCAACTTTCTTTGCAATAACTCAAGAAAGATATTCCCTATTACCCCCATATTTTGCACATGTTTAGTTCATGTCACGTACATTATTATAAGATAACAACTACTTGATCGAACACCATCTTGGGTAGGTAAATTAGGGTCAAAGGTCATAAATGTTTCATTCTGTATCTTCGTTGTAGTGTATACCGAATTTGGTACCAAAGATGGCAGACCTGACTCTCTTTTCTAAATGAGAATTAAAACATCACACGGTCAATGTCATTAAACACAGATGAAGCCTGTATGGTCATGCCTATTGCGATCAGCACTCGAATCATCGATTAAAAAAAAATCGGATCACCTAATTTGTCAGTGTTGACAAATTCCAAGTCTAGTTCTTCTTCTTCTTCTTTCTTTATTTCTGGACAAAAGTTGTGTATCTACGTACTCAGAAAGTACTCAGAGTATCAACTTCAAACTCATACCATATATGTATCATGTCCCAAAGACAAAAAATTTTATAAAATCATAGTGATCAGTCGACCGTGACGTCACTATGACGTCATTATATGAAAACACATTTTCACTCCTATCTCATTAATGGAATGGAATTTTTCAATGAAATTGACGTCACATATAGTTCAAGTCAAGCGCATTCTACTCATATAATCAAAATTCATATTTTCTCTTAAAACGTGCGCGTACGCGCGCGTTGAAATATTTGTATGCTCAAATCGAGCTCAAATTTTTTTTGCACACGTTTCAGACCAATCGGAGCATTTTTTGAAAAATTGAAAAAATTGGACGGACGCGTACGCGCGCGCACATATACGTACGCACAGCTCTTATGCAATAGAAATTTCCCATTTTTTTACACTTATCGGATGCCTGAAATGTCAAGGAATATTTCTACCAAGTTTCAAGTCAATCCGATTCAATATGACGTCACACGGGCCCGTCAAAGTTGAAATTCCGCGCGCGCGTTAATGGCGATATACAGTGCAACAATGCCAAAAAACCGCCAATTTTGAATCCGATTTTACTCGTCAAGATGGACGGTGACCCCCCATTTTTTTTACATAATCTGAAAGCTGATGAGCTGTACATGTCATTTCATGGGTTGGCGATGCTGGAAAAATGATGAAAAGATATCAAATTTCTTAATAAACTAAAAAAAGTAAATTTTCAAAATGACGTCATCGAATTTTAAGTTCACTCAAGCATATCTCACTTATTCTTTTGTTGATTTTCATCCAAATTTCAATATGTTGTAGCTTATTAAATGGTCTTTCAGTCATATAATAACAACATTTTGATTGGATGACGGCATCACCTCTTAAAAAGGGATTAAAAGTAACATTGTCAAATTTGACCAGTTTACGTGTTATCTCTATGGGAGTGCAGTTTTTCTGGAAATGAAAACTGACATGACTTTCTTTATTTTGCACTAGCTCACTTATGCTTCGGTGAATTTCTCCCAGATTTTAGTATGTTGTAGCTGAGACCGTGGGCTATCGTAAGTGTGCCCTTTGTTTTTTCATACGGAGTCGGCATCACGTCCAAAAACTTGGTTGAAATTAAAGCTTATCTTCAATGTATTGAAATATGTCTTTGTTTCTGCAACTTTCTTTGCAATAACTCAAGAAAAACATACCCTATCACCACCATATTTTGCACATATTTAGTTCATGTCACGTACATTATTTCACAAAATAACAACTACTTGATCAGACACCATCTTGGCTATGTAAATTAGGGTCAAAGGTCATAAATGTTTTATCCTGTATCTTACTGAATACATGTCCTATGTTTACCATATTTTGCACACGTAAAGACCATGTTACAAGAATCATTTCACAAAATAACCACTTTTTGCTCAGACGCCATCTTGTCTGTGCAAAGTGGGGTCAAAGGTCATATGTACTTCTTCATGTATCTTCGTTATGACGTGTTATCTCTATGGGAGGGAATTTTTCTAGATGTGAAAATTGACATGATTGTCTTTATCGACGACTAGTTCACTTACCCTTCGGTGAATTTCTTCCAGATTTTAGTATGTTGTAGCCAATTTAATACTCTAAGTTTTGTTCATCAAAGATTTAATCGGATGATGTCTTCACCTCGTGAAAATGGATATAATGTAACCTTGTCAAATTTAACCAGTTTACGTGTTATCTCTAGGGAGGGAATTTTTCTGGAAACAAAAATTGACATGACGGTCTTTATCGAGCACTAGCTCACTTACTCTTCGGTGAATTTCTCCCAGATTTTAATATGTTGTAGCTGAGACTTTGTGCTATCAGTAATATGCCTTTTGTTTTTTCATACGATGTCTGGATCATGCTAAAAAAAACTTGGTTGAAATTAAAGCTTATCTTCGATGTATTGAGATATTTCTTTCTTTCTGCAGCTTTCTTTGCAATAACTCAAGAAAAACAGCCTCTATCATCCACATATTTTGCACATGTTTAGTTCATGTCACGTACATTATTTCATAAAATAACAACTACTTGATCGGACACCATCTTAGGTATGTAAATTAGGGTCAAAGGTCATAAATGTTTCATCATGTATCTTGGTGAATACTTGTCCTATCTTTCCCATATTTTGCACACGCAAAGGCCATGTTACAAGAATCATTTCACAAAATAACTACTTTTTGCTCAGATGCCATCTTTGGTGTGCAAAATGGGGTCAAAGGTCAAATATACTTCATTCTGTATCTTCGTTAGTGCATACGGAGTTCGGTACCAAAGATGGCAGGTCTGACTCCCTTTTCTAAATGAGACTCCAAACATCACATGTCCCCTCAACACAGATGAAACCTGTATGATCATGCCTATTGGGATCAGGACTCAAATCATTGATTTCCCAATAGATCGGATCACCTAATTTGTCAGTGTTGACAAATTCCGAGTCTAGTTAGGTGATCCGAGTATCCTCTCGGATCACCTTCTGTATCTGTACGGATTCTTTGGGTGTTCTTCTTCTTTTTCTTCTTCTTTATTTCTCCTCAAAAGTTGTGTATCGATTAGCTCAGAAAGTGCTCTTCCTATCAATTTCAAATTTATACCATATATGTATCATGTCCCAAAGACGACAAATTTTATAAAATCATAGCGATCAGTCGGCCGTGACGTCACTATGACGTCATTATATGAAAACACATTTTCATTCATATCTCATTAATGGAATAGAATTTTGCAATGAAATTTACGTCAAATACATTTCAAGTTATGCGCATTTTACTCATATTCTCAGAATTCATATTTATCTTAAAACGCGCGCGTACGCGCGCGTTGAAATATTTGTATGCTCAGATCGAGCTCAAAATTTTTTTGCACACGTTTCAGACCATTTGGAGCATTTTTTGAAAAATTGAAAAAATTGGACGGACGCGTACGCGCGCGCACATATACGCACGCACAGCTCATATGTAATAGAAATTTCCCGCTTTTTCACACTTATCGGATGCCTGAAATGTCAAGGAATATTTCTACCAAGTTTCAAGTCAATCCGACTCAATATGACGTCATACGGGCCCGTCAAAGTCGAAATTCCGCGCGCGCGTCAATGGCGATATACAGTGCAACTATGCCAAAAAACCGCCAATTTTCATTCCGATTTTACTCGTCAGGATGAACGGTGACCCCCCATTTTTTTGACATATTTTGAAAGCTGATGAGTTGAACATGTCATTTCATGGGTTGGCAATGCTGAAAAACTGATTACAAGATATCGAATTTCTTAATAAAGTAAAAAAAGTAAATTTTCAAAATGACGTCATCAAATTTCAAGTTCACTCAAGCGTATCTCACTTATTCTTTTGTTGATTTTCATCCAAATTTCAATATGTTGTAGCTTATTAAATGTTCTTTCATTCATATAATGACAACATTTTGATTGGATGACGGCATCACCTCGTAAAAAGGGATTGAAAGTAACATTGTCAAATTTGACCAGTTTACGTGTTATCTCTATGGGAGTGCAGTTTTTCTGGAAATGAAAACTGACATGACTATCTTTATCGAGCACTAGCTCACTTATGCTTCGGTGAATTTCTCCCATATTTTAGTATGTTGTAGCTGAGACTTTGGGCTATCGTGAGTGCGCCCTCTGTTTTTTCATACGGAGTCGGCATCACGTCCAAAAACTTGGTTGAAATTAAAGCTTATCTTCGATGTATTGAAATATTTCTTTCTTTCTGCAACTTTCTTTGCATTAACTCAAGAAAAACATACCCTATCACCACCATATTTTGCACATGTTTAGTTCATGTCACGTACATTATTTCATAAAATAACAACTACTTTATCAGACGCCATCTTGGGTATGTAAATTAGGGTCAAAGGTCATAAATGTTTTATCCTGTATCTTGGTAAATACATGTCCTATCTTTCCCATATTTTGCACACGTAAAGACCATGTTACAAGGATCATTTCACAAAATAACCACGTTTTGCTCAGATGCCATCTTCTCTGTGCAAAGTGGGGTCAAAGGTCATATGTACTTCTTTCTTTATCTTCGTTGTGACGTGCTATGTCTATGGGAGGGGATTTCTCTAGATGTGAAAATTGACATGATTGTCTTTATCGACCACTAACTCACTTACCCTTCGGTGAATTCCTTCCAGATTTTAATATGTTGTAGCTGAAACTTTGCGCTATCGTACGCGTGCCCTTTGTCTTCAAATGGTGTCGGGATCACGTCCAAAAACGTGGTTGAAATTAAAGCTTATCTTCGATGTATTTTCATATTTCTTTCTTTTTCCAGCTTTCTTTGCAATAACTCAAGAAAAACAGCCCCTATGACCCCCATATTTTGCACATATTTAGTTCATGTTACGTACATTATTTTATAAAATAACAACTACTTGATCAGACACCATCTTGTGTATGTAAATTAGGGTCAAAGGTCATAAATGTTTCATCCTGTATCTTGGTGAATACATGTCTTATCTTTCCCATATTTTGCACATGCAAAGACCATGTTACAAGAATCATTTCACAAAATAACTACTTTTTGCTCAGATGCCATCTTGGGGGTGCAAAGTGGGGTCAAAGGTCAAATATACTTCATTCTGTTTCTTCGATAGTGTATACGGAATTCGGTACCCAAGATGGCAGGTCTGACTCCCTTTTCTAAATGAGAATCCAAATATCACACGGCCAATGTCTCTAAACACAGATGAAACCTATATGGTCATGCCTATTGCGATCAGGACTCGAATCATTGATTAAAAAAAATCGGATCACCTAATTTGTCAGTCTTGACAAATTCCGAGTCTAGTTCTTCTTCTTCTTCTTCTTCTTCTTTCTTTATTTCTGGACAAAAGTTGTGTATCTACTTACTCAGAAAGTTTTCAGAGTATCAATTTCAAACTCATACCATATATGTATCATGTCCCAAAGACGACAAATCTAATGTATCATAGTGATCAGTCGACCGTGACGTCACTATGACGTCATTATATGAAAACACATTCTCAATCATATCTCATTAATGGAATAGAATTTTTCAATGAAATTTACGTCACATGTATTTCAAGTTATGCGCATTCTACTCATATTCTCAAATTTCATATTTTCTCTTAATACGTGCGCGTACGCGCGCGTTGAAATATTTGTATGCTCAAATCGAGCTCAATTTTTTTTTGCACACGTTTCAGACCATTTGGAGCATTTTTTGAAAAATTGAAAAAATTGGACGGACGCGTACGCGCGCGCACATATACGCACGCACAGCTCATATGCAATAGAAATTTCCCATTTTTTCACACTTATCGGATGACTGAAATGTCAAGGAATATTTCTACCAAGTTTCAAGTCAATCCGACTCAATATGACGTCATACGGACCCGTCAAAGTTGAAATTCCGCGCGCGCGTCAATGGCGATATACAGTCTAACAATGCCAAAAAAACGCCAATTTTGAATCCGATTTTACTCGTCAGGATGGACGGTGACCCCCCATTTTCTTTACATATTCTGAAAGCTGATGAGTTGTACATGTCATTTCATGGGTTGGCGATGCTGGAAAAATGATTAAAAGATATCAAATTTCTTAATAAAATTAAAAAAGTAAATTTTCAAAATGACGTCATCAAATTTCAAGTTCACTCGAGCGTATCTCACTTATCCTTTGCCAATTTTCACCCAGATTTTAGTATGTTGTAGCTTATTAAATGCTCTTTCATAAATGTAATCACAACATTTTGATTGGATGACGGCATCACCTCGTAAAAATGGATTGAATGTAATCTTGTCAAATTTGACCAGTTTACGTGTTATCTCTATGGGAGTGCAGTTTTTCTGGAAATGAAAATTGACATGACTCTCCTTTTCGAGCACTAGCTCACTTATGCTTCGGTGAATTTCACCCAGATTTTGATATGTTGTAGCTGAGACTTTGCGCTATCGTAAGTGTGCCCTTCGTTTTTTCATACGGTGTCGGGATCACGTCCAAAAACTTGGTTGAAATCAAAGCTTATCTTCGATGTATTGAGATATTCCTTTCTTTGTGCAACTTTCTTTACAATAACTCAAGAAAAACAAGCCCTATCAGCCCAATATTTTGCACATGTTTAGTTTATGTCACGTACATTATTTCATAAAATAACAACTACTTGATCAGACGTCATCTCGGGTATGTAAATTAGGGTCAAAGGTCATTAATGTATCATCTTGTATCTTGGTGAATACATGTCCTATCTTTTCCATATTTTGCACACGTAAAGACCATGTTACAAGGATCATTTCACAAAATAACCACTTTTTGCTCAGATGCCATCTTGGCTGTGCAAAGTGGGGTCAAAGGTCATATGTACTTCTTTCTTTATCTTCATTATGACGTGTTATCTCTATGGGAGGGAATTTATGTAGATGTGAAAATTGACATGATTGTCTTTATCGAGCACTAGCTCACTTATGCTTCGGTGAATTTCTCCCAGATTTTAATATGTTGTAGCTGAGACTTTGGGCTATCGAAAATGTGCCCTCCATTTTTCATACGATGTCGGGATCACGTCAAAAAACGTGGTTGAAATTAAAGCTTATCTTCGATGTATTGAGATATTTCTTTCTTTCTGCAACTTTCTTTACAATAACTCAAGAAAAACAGCCTCTATCACCCCCATATTTCGCACATATTTAGTTCATGTCACGTACATTATTTCATAAAATAACAACTACTTGATCAGACGTCATCTTGGGTATGTAAATTAGGGTCAAAGGTCATAAATGTATCATCCTGTATCTTAGTGAATACATGTCCTATCTTTCCCATATTTTGCACACGTAAAGACCATGTTACAAGGATCATTTCACAAAATAACCACTTTTTGCTCAGATGCCATCTTGTCTGTGCAAATTGGGGTCAAAGGTCAAATATACTTCATTCTGTATCTTCGTTAGTGTATACGGAATTGTGTACCATAGACGGCAGGTCTGACTCTCTTTTCTAAATGAGAATCCAAACATCACACGGCCAATGTCCACTAAACATAGATGAAACCGGTATGGTCATGCCTATTGGAATCAGGAGACTCAAATCGTTGATTTACAAACAGATCGGATCACCTAATTTGTCAGTGTTGACAAATTCCAAGTCTAGTTGTTTTTATCATTATTACTGTCTCCGCCGAACGAGTTCGAGCAGCGGACTATGAAACGGGCTCCGTACGTGTGTGTGTCCGTGTGTCCGTCCGTCCGTCCGTCTGTCTGTGTGTGCGTCCGTGTGTGATCAAAATGTTCAATTTGCTACTTCTCTGTCATTTATGAGCCAATTTTGATTCTGTTTGCTTTATATCATAGCACTACATGGAAGCTTTGAAACTTCTACACAGAATTTCAGTTGTGACCTTTGACCTTGACCTTTGACCTATATTGTACATTTTGCTTCAAAATGCTACTCCTTCGCCATTTCTAACCCGATTTCGATTCCGTTTGCTTTATGTGATGGCACTAGGTGAGGGCTTCAAAACTTCTACACAGAATTTTGACCTTTGACTTCTTTGACCTTTGACCTTGATTTTTGACCTATATTGTACATTGGCTACAAAATGCTACTCCTTCACCATTTGTAAACCGATTTCGATTCCGTTTGCTTTATGTGATGGCACTAGATGAGGGCTTCAAAACTTCTACACAGAATTTTGACCTTTGACTTCTTTGACCTTTGACCTTGATTTTTGACCTATATTGTACATTTTGCTACAAAATGCTACTCCTTCGCCATTTCTAACCCGATTTCGATTCCGTTTGCTTTATGTGATGGCACTAGGTGAGGGCTTCAAAACTTCTACACAGAATTTTGACCTTTGACTTCTTTGACCTTTGACCTTGATTTTTGACCTATATTGTACATTTTGCTACAAAATGCTACTCCTTCGCCATCTCTGACCCGATTTCGATTCCGTTTGCCGTATGTGATGGCACTAGGTGAGGGCTTCAAAACTTCTACACAGAATTTTGACCTTTGACTTCTTTGACCTTTGACCTTGATTTTTGACCTGTATTGTACATTTTGCTACAAAATGCTACTCCTTTGCCATTTCTAATCCGATTTCGATTCCGTTTGCTTTATGTGATGGCACTAGGTGAGGGCTTCAAAACTTCTACGCAGAATTTTGACCCTTGACTTCTTTGACTTTTGACCTTGATTTTTGACCTTATTGTACATTTTGCTACAAAATGCTTTCTTTAGCTTCAACAAACTCATTGATTCCAGTCCAAAGATTTAAACTTCCGGCGGGGACATATATAACCCACCGCGTAATTTCTACTTTTCCTTGTTGTTATTATTATTATTATTATTATTGTCATCTTTAATGTCATCTTTAGAGTTCGAAAGACCTCTCCTGTCTTATCCTGCCGAAAAATCCCGGTCCCCAATCAGGTGGTCTATAACCATGCTTGTTCAAGAGTCTATACACCCTTTTTAGGGATGGAAATTGGTCAGGATTGTGACCCCCTATATACTATCACGGGCTTTTGGAAAGGAAGCCATCAAAAGTGCCCCTTGTCACATGATTTTGGAAAGGAAGATAGCAAACCCGTAAATGAAGGAAGAGAATGTTTGTAGAGACTTTCTCTTGCTGAATACAGGCCTACCGGAGATCGTCCCTGCGAAAAGAAGGCCAGCCCGGCATGCTTTGCAGCAAAGCATGCACATGCAGTCAGGAGAATGGGGCAACATTTGGAATTTTTGATGGGGTTGAAACTAACCATGTTCAGTCAGACCCTATATTTCATTGTTGTTGGAGAAAGATTTGAACACTTTAAGAATACTTCTACGTAATATCCGACCCCCTTTTTCAACGATTTTTCAGGATATTTTTTTTTTCTGATCGAGCCTATAAAATATACCCCTTTCCCGAAAAATAGGAAACGCGTAGAGGTACATGACCACCTGAGTGAGATAGAACAAAGGTTTGAGAAATGTAACAAATTACACTAGTAAAAATCTACAGTTTGCAGCAACGTTTATTAAGTTTCATTGTGCTTTTTGGAATAGGTTTCAGTGTTCACATTTGCGTTTTATTGGCTCCACAGTTAAAGGAAAAGGAATTCTCCAAATTCTCTCCACATATCCATTGTTCACCCAGCTGCTCATATTGGTTTGTCGCGTAAACTTGATATAATATTGTGCGTCATAATGTGACTACAAATATAGGCCTATTATACATGTATAATTATTTACTTCGTAAATCTCATTTGATATAAGTGAATCATCTACTAACAGCTGGTGAATAGACAAATGAAAGAGGTAGTCCTTAATAATAAAAAATGAATAAACAAACAAAAATATAGGAAAACTGATCAATTTATGGGAAAGATCCTTAACGTCTGCAAAATGGACACGTGACATGATACAAAGATTGCATCAGCAAAAACAACATCGAAAGTGTAGCATCCATTTCTATGGATGTCATAAACGCATTTTTTTTTTTAACTTTATCTGAGGAATTCCTCGGCACTCGTTCCCAGAAACCAACTATACTGTACACCTCAACGACTCATTGAGTAATAGTGCACTATAGTACTTTTTATTTTCATGTAAAGATGAAACTAAAGGAAATAACTTGTGTAGAATGTTTTCTTCCGTAATGCATGGTTTACGCAACGCGCTATGAATTCACCCTTTGCCATTAAAATCACAGCCCCCCTCGTCCTTTTTATCAGGGACATGGGATCTTGTTGGAGAGACGCTCGTTTCGGCAGTCGCCTGAGAATCCCAAGCCTGTTTTGTTCAGTACGGATATTGCTGTGTTTGGACCTAAAATAATTAGGCCTATTTTTTATGGTTTATTTTCTGCGTACATGATGTATCTATATAGACATGGGCATTTCCACAGTAAAAAAAGTACTTTTCAGGGATGTCTCTTTACTTTCTGTTTCCAATGTGCATTAACGCCCAATAATCTCATCTTCTAGAACACTCTATTGAGAGATATTAAAAACTTTGCCCCAAAATTGCTTCAAACAAAATGAAAAATTTTTGGTAAACGCGTGTAACGCTGAACAGAAATCTATGTACCAGTAACATAATATGGAGGTCAAATTATAAGTGCTACTGAAACTTTGTTGCTTTTTTAATTGAATGGATTAATTTTGATAAGAGAAGATAACAGCTATAAAAGTCTATTGTAAATTGTGTTTTATACCATTTCTAGACGTAAGTGGTGAACGCGTGAAACATGGACAGACCGACTTGTTACATTAATCTGTCCTTGTACAAGCGTTCACCACTACACCTTGTCTAGAAATGGTCTAGATTGTATGGGGGGGGTACTCACTGCACACTGGAAACAGAAAATAAAGAGGCATCCCTGAAAAGTACCTTTTTGCTATGGAAAATGCACATTGCACTCTGTACTGGTGGACTCATTGGCACGGCTTGACAAACCGATTGATATCGCGATTGCTGTAATCGAAGGAGGCATGCATGTGACGTAAGTGTCATCGACGGTCTTTGCGTAAACCATACATGTAACATGTTATGTGTACCATACCATCGACAGCACAGCAACGAGCGCAGGCGGCTGGCTGAGGCGAGGCCATTCGGTCACTGTGCTACAGCTTGAAATGCTGCAGTTGAACTACTTCATCGGAGGTACCTGTTTTCATGCTTTTCAACCTGTGACTGTTAAAAATCGGACTGAAACCTTTGGAGTACCGTGTCAGTTTTCGTTCTAGTGGTATGTATGTAGTGTCTCCAAGTGGGTCGAAACCAGTACATTTATCAGGAGCTCTATCACTCGGACGGTCTTGGTTGGTCTCCGTTGTTGTGTAATCATCGCTGCATATAGCTACAGGGACTCGGTGTGCGTAGTCCCATTCGTAGAGAACAGCGTGGAGTCGTTTGAATAGCTACTGTCTTGCCGTGATAAGACTACAAAAGACAAGCCTTGCGATAAGTAGTTGTGATTGTTCTTCTCAATTGAATCGAATAAATGAATTATGACTTTGTTCTCCTGTAGCTGCAAGTGGATTGGATACTCGTAAGATTTTTTTTTTTTTTTTGTGTGTGTGTATGTGTTATAAACACTCACTTTTTGGTATTTTTTTTTTTTTTTTTGTGGTCGGTTGGGTTCGTCCGCGCCGGTCGTCGCCGGTCCGGTCGCGTTGCGTTGTATTGCTATTGTGCAGGTTTGTGATAAACCTGATTCTCTGTATAGGATTTCCTCTTTAATTCTTGTCGCGAAATGGAAAGGCATCATGTTGCTGATTGAGGCTTGGAGTCATGGAGCTGGTGGACTTAGCCAAGGAGGCTTTCAAGTGTTCAAACTTTGAGCTTGCCAGTGACCTATTTGACAGGGTGTTAGAGAAACGGGGACAAAACATTGAAATTTTACTGATGAAAGGGGATTCCCTCGCCAACATGGGCAGGCTAAATGAAGCCATCAGTGCCTACTCCCATGCATTTCGCATGGGTGATATCAGCAGTGACAATCTTCACGGATTTGTCAATGCACTAGTGAAAAATCTCCAAAGACCCGGATCAGTGACGGGAGGAAAGAGGACACAAAAGCAAGACCTCGGAAAGTTTTCCTGTTCTATGTGTTGGGGACTTTTATCAAAGCCAACAACACTGTCATGTGGACATACATTTTGTAAAAGCTGTCTGGACCATCAATCAAAACGTTCTTGCAATATCTGCTGTTTTCCATATGGTGCTAATACTGGAAGGTGTAAAAAACTGAATTTAAATGTAGTAGTTAGTGATGTTATACTTAAGTACTTTCCAAATGAAGTTCGAGCTCAGGAAATCAAAGCAGAGGGCAATGAACTCTTCAAGCTAGGGAGACATGCAGAGGCATTGGAGAAATACACATTGGCAATAAGGACAGGTAAAGTATAAACTCACTTTCATTCATTTCATTCACCCTCATTTGCATATTTAATTTAGTCTACTACATGTATTTCATCACTTGTTCATTTAAATTTTGTTGATTTGTGAATGTAAAGGTACTTGTACGTTGTACTGTATACTGTTGTCTTTAGCCATCCATGAAGATGTCGCATTCAATTCATCAATTTAAGGTATACCATTGTGACATTAATAGTCATTCACACATTACGTAGGTACTGTAAGTCTGATAAACTTTTTATTTTGATTTGACCTTAATATTATGATTGATAAATCTGGGAGATAGTCCTCCTCGAGATACCTGTGTACTAGTACACTGTACATTGTATAATGCTGTGGATCATGGAAGAATCTACTGTACTAGCTTGAAAATACACAAGTTTTGTCATTTTGTAGATTTCATTAATTTTCTATGAAAGAGAAGCACAAGTTGGGAAGAAATGTCTGCCTGTTTAGACATGAGGATGATTGATAGTGCAATCTGTAATAGTCATCAAATCACAAATTGGTTGATATCACTGTTTTGTTCCTAAAACAACCCCAAATATATTGCAATGTTGATGGAAAAATGAATTGAATCAATTTGTGTAGATTTGAAAAAGTGACTGAAACTACACAACAAAATCTGTCCAAGAAGCAAATACATGTAAAGGTACAAGTACACGTACATGTAGTGGATGTACTGTATGTTACAAATACATGTACCCGTACATTGTGCTTTCGCATTTTTTTCTTCTTTTTTTTTGGGGGGGGGGGAAGATAGATTTGAAATTACATCTTACACACGTACTGAACATGTGTACATCAATATACAGTACATTTCATGTCTTGTATACACCAAATATTTCGCGAGGTTTTTATATTTGCGAATTTCACGAGTCGGCTCCTATTCGCGAAATTAAAAAGACGCTAAAATATTTACTCTGATACCGATATGAATGTGACGTACGTGTTAACATTTCTCTATTCATTACACGACTCCACGATCGCGAATCTAACCACTCGCGGAATTGTCTGGAAGTCTAGATTCGCGAAAATTTAGACTCGAAGTATATGGCGTATACAGTATGCTTGAGGTCTACTATGTACAATACAATGTACATTGTACATACATAGAGGTTAATATGTGAGGCTTAACAACAAAATTTAGATCTGCCAAATCTCCCTTATTCTGCATTAGACAATTGGTATGTGATAGAGTAATCCCTCTTGCAGCTCCAAGAAGCTGTACTGGGATAAACTACACATTTGTATTGTGGGGAGGTGTGGTATGTTTTCTGAAAATATTCACTATTTCTTCTTTTTTTTTTTTAACTTGCGTAATGTGAAAGTAAGTGGAATATGTTAAAGTTACATTAAAATGAGGCAATACAAATGTGCATTAGTTACTGTTTCTACCAACTTAGCTTAGATAAATGATTTAAGAGGTAATCCAGAGAAATTTTGCTTTCAAGAACAAAGAGATAAATGTACAACACATGTACTGAATTTCAATATACATGTATTACAGTGTAGTGCTTGTTTGTTGTTTTTTTTTATATAGCAGCACTGGAAACAAAGTTTCATCTATAGAGAAACCTTATCATAAAAAGTTATCGAAAAATGATGTGATTTCACTAAATTCACAGATCCTCTAAAACTCGGGCACTTCATGTAGAAGTACAAATCGTCGCTGGGGTGACAAGACCTTGTATCTGAAATTTTGGTGAAAATGATTTTTTTGGATTAATGGCCAGATAATCAGTTAAGTGATGTCCTGTCCAAATCCTAGCTGTCTTATACCCAAAATGAAGCTACCAATGCAATGCATGTCTAAGGGAAAGGCTATCCCACTGGATATAGTACTTTGGCTGCCATGTTTTTTGCACTCCTGAACATTTGACGTGAAGATACGAGGTCTTGTCGCCCCAGCGACGAAATGTATTTTGTCACATTAAACACCCTGCACTTAAGTACTGTTTACATTTCATATTATTAAGTAGTCAGTTGTTATGGTTTACAGGCAAACTACCTTTCCGTTTCCATAACAGTGCAAATGAAATGCTTAACTTTCAGATAGCCATAACACTGCTAATCAAATGCTAAAATCCTCATTTGATGTACCCATGTATATCCACAAAGATCAGATGATGTACGTACTGTAGTTCCCTTTTTCATTGTTTGGTAATTGATGCACGCACATTACAAAAGATCATTGATACTGTATGTTGTAATATACACCTGGAGACATTCTTATAAAATATTGTGACAATTTAATCTGTGCTAGACATTGATGATTTGATGTGAATGATGATTTGATGTGTTAGAGCTTTCTACGCTAAAACTAGAACTTGCAAGGCACAATCCTGATAATTTCATATGAAGTTTGTATTAGAATTTTTTAAATGCAGTATTCTAATGAGTGAAGATGAGGATAAGAAGCAAGTTAGTTCCCCAAAATGGACCATCTGTCAAAAACAGGCCCCAAGACCATGAATAAACAAGAAGAGTTGAAATGGACATTATTATGAAAAAGCTAAAAAAAAGATTTGTTGGTAACTACATGTGCCCCGCATGACAGTTGGACTCAAACAAACATTCAGACTGTCTCTGCCAAAACTGGGTCAAAGAGTGCACATGGTACAGTGCATTGTGTGTGAGTTCCAGGTACAGGGGTTTTGTAACACTTCAGATTTTGGGGTCCCACAAGGTGTGCGCAGTTGCATAAGAGTGTTCATTGGCAGTGCTCAGGTTATTCAGCATATCATAGGTGAATGCACATGTTCTGTCATTTTGTGTGAAGCTTCTAATGATGGCATAGATCCTTTGAAGCACTGCATGGATTTGCTAGTTTTGCAGTCTTAGTGACATTTCTCTTAAAGGTTTAATACTCATTATACTCTGTGTTTTTACAAGATTTCTTGGCATTATTATTATAATAATACCATGATGTGAGTTTTCTCTGTGTAATTTTAGGGCTGCTGTTAAATGACTAGACACAGGAATTTGACTTAAAAAGCTTTAATCAGGAGTGCAGCAATTTTCCTTGATTTCAACTGTTTTCCCAAAGAATGTTCCTTGTCGAAATCATGCCTCTTTCCTCACACCCTTCTTCACCAACACCACTCCACCCCTGCTGCCCTGTCCTTACATTTGCATGTGCTATTCAAATACAGAGATTTTCTTGCTTTTTTACAACACCTTGGCTGTGAAAGTAAGATTTCAGCTAATTTTTCTGACAGATCAAAGTCACTTAATTTTTTGACATAGATATGATTGTATGTGTATGTGTGTGAGCATGTGTATTTTTGATTTGTTTTGTATTTTTAGTGACATGCTAGTGCCTGGAATTTGTACCAGTGTCAACTGGGACTGCGCGTGGTAGTCAGGCTTGAGTGAGCTCTATTGTTTGCATACATTTTGCGTACACTGGTGCTGCACGTGCTGATGCATGCTTCAACCATGGAATCAGGATTTGGTAGTCTTATTTCACAGACCCATTAGACCACTTTATATTTTGTCATTGACCACAATGAAATTGAATCAATCAGCAAGTTTGTTGCAATGCTAAGGTGTCAATCCAGAATACACATGGAAAATCTTGCCTGAGAATGATGATCACAGGGTCTGAAACTATTACTCCTTGTGTTCATGCGAACATTGTTTGTCCTGTAGAAGCATGTTTTATTACCAGTATGTTTTTGAAAGAGAAAGTTAATTTGTTAGTTTAAAAAAAAAGTTTTAAAAAGGTTAAAAATATTCCTGTGTTGTTCATGTTCCTGTGACTACCTTTGTTTTTGACCCACCAAATCAAAATTTGACAAGTGTTCATTGATACTGACAAATTTGACTCTACAAAACTATTTCCCAACAACTTTGTTAAAATGGTGAATGAAAAGTTAAGTCATGATCCTTTGACATGACATTATATAATGTGTGTACAACTGTACATTTAGTGATGTACAGTAAAACCAGAATTTACAAAGAAAATTATAGGATACATTTGAAATTGTTACGTACCAGGAAAATGGGATACTATATAACACTGTATTATGCCTTGGCAAATGTAGGCAGCAACAAAGAAACAAAGAATACAAGAATACTTTGAAGTTTTTAATTGTATTTTCAATCAGGGTTGCCAAGCAAAAAGTACCATACAGTGTAGGTAACTGACATTTGCTGTTCTGTTGTTATTTTTTTTTTCTTTTTTTCAACTTTCTAAATACCTTTTGAACATTATTATTATTATTATTATTATTATTATCATTATCAATATTAATGTTCTTGAATAGTGCATACATGTAGACACATACAGGTCTCAATGCACATTAGAGGAAAACCTACAAGAAAAACAGGAAAAGATTCTAAATTTTCTTGAAGGGATGTTTTGAACTTCTTGATGGTGCTTGCATTAATGTCATGTGAGATTGTGGTTGTGCATGCAGCATGTGAACAAGGGGAGGCAATAATGGTCAGTTTATGGTAGACTGGCCCTCATGGCATATTACTGTGGAACTGAGGTGAATTTAACATGAGTGAAAATATTGAAGAGACATGAAAATGAACCAAGATGTCCAGTTAAATGCTGCAGTCCCTAAACCCCATCTCCCCCCCCCCCCTCCCTTTTGTTTATACCCCCGCCAAACGAAGTTTGAAGGGGGTATATAGGAATCAGCGGACGGTCGGGCGGTCGGGCGGTCAGGCGGTCGGTCCGTTGCAAATCTTGCGTCGCGAACTACTTCCTCAGTTTTCAACCGATTCCCATAAAACTTGGCACAGATGTGTGCCTTGGGTTGTAGATGTGCAAGACGTATTTTTTGACAGTACCCAAAAGTACGTTGCCTTGGTAACGGCATATTATGGGCAAAAATGGGTACAAATCTTGCGTCGCGAATTCCTCCCACAGTTTTTGATCAATTTTTAAGAAATTAGGTACAGATGTTGATCTGTATATGTTAATGTGCAAGACACATATTTCCGCAGTGGCAAAAAGTGCGTTGCCATGGGAACGGCATGTTATTGGTAAAATATAGGGCAAAATGCTTCATGGCAAAACTGCTTCATCAGTGTTCTTCCAATTCTCATGGAATTCATATTGAATGTTTGTCTTAGGATATAGGTCAGCATGACACATTTCTTGACAGTGACAAAAAGTATGTTGCCATGGTAACAGCTCACATATTATGAGCCAAAATGATGGAAAATTTTGTGTTGCAAACTACTTCCTCAGTTTTTGCCCAATTTCCATGAAACTTGGTACAGATGTGTGCCTTTGGTTGTAGATGTGCAAGACCCATTTTTCGACAGTACCCGAAAGTACGTTGCCATGGTAACGGCATATTAATGGCAGAAGATCAAGGAAAGATCTTGCGGATTTAACTACTTCCTCAGTTTTTTGACCAAAGCTTATGAAATGTTGTTTTGACCAAAGCTTATGAAATGTTGTTTGGCGGGGGTATAACCAGTCGCTGTAGCGACATTTCTAGTTTTATTTGGAGAGGGGAGGGGGTGGGGAGGGGAGAAGGGTACCATTTTGTAGTACTTAATAAAGGGAGTACTTGAACAGTAGGTCACAAGTTTAATATCTAAATACATTGTAAATTGTAAATATACGTCTTGTGCAGTATGTTAACATTGTACCATAATTCTTAAACGTGGATACACTGTATGTAAGCATAGCAGTACAGTGCTGGTTTGTTTTGTTTTGTTTTTGTTTTTTCTTCTTCTTCTTCTTCTTGCAATCCACAATGTGCTCAATGCAATCTGTAAAATTTACCTATTGCCTGATGAAGGAGTTTTAAACTTTGACTACTTACAACAAAGGCCATCTTTACAAGTTTGTACATTGCTTGGAAGTGGAGACTTTCAAATATTCATGTGAACGTTTGTATGTTATGATCTGTATTTTGATGTGTATTGTATTCTGTACACTGTAGGCGTAGAAGTTGAATGTGACTAATTTTACCCCTCACTTTTGACATATTGTGTTCTTTGTGAACCAGCTGAGAGACCTGATGTACATATGCATTTTCTGATTTAGATTTTTTTATTCTTTTATGACTGGTTGTGTGGTCTTCCCTGAGCAGCCTCAAAATACCACATATTTTCTTTCTTACACCCACTCTCTCAAGTGTATTGATCCATAGCACACAATGCATTGTAAAGCATACCAGTGATACCATGCAATAGGGACTGTGACCAAGACTACAGCCACCCTCACAGTTCGTGCTTACACAATACTGTCAGGCTGTGTGATGTAAGCAAGGAGTATACGGTGCTTACCTATCAGGTACCCCTACTAATGTAACGTGTACTGGTGTATTGTTGTGCAATGGCATTGATTGACTTGCATAAAGCCTGTATCAAAAGGCACTCCTGATTATTGCTCTTGAGTACCGGTACAATAGGGATTCAGTGCTAAATTTAGGAGGAAAGAGCGATGAACATTTCACAGAAATGAGGATGGAAATTTGGGAGAAATGTGTCGCAGTTAAATATGCATTGTATGTTACGTATGTTCCTCAGGGTTATATCTCTTTACAGCAGTCACAATTGTAGCCTACACCCTCATCCCATGTACGTGTACTATTAACATGTCCTTTTGATTTAATCCACTCCCCCCCCCCCCCCCTTTGTCTTTCACCCACTCTCAGACTTCAATGCTGAAACACAGTCATCTGACCTTCAACACTGTGCTGATACTCCACTATAATGTATGCCCTTTGGAACAATACATAACAACATTGATAGCCACCTGAGCGTGAACCTCTGAACCAGATACTTTAACCCCATGCTTACACAAGGGGGTAAAAACTTGTTACAAAATACATCCTTTTTAGTCTGGGATAATTATGGAAGGCAGCTTTGCCGTTAGTCTAGTTGATTTACATTGTTTGCAAGCTAAAAATATCTGTATCAAGCTAAGCCACGACCCTTCAGGGTTTTAATGAAGTGGAAACTACAGTATAGTACATCGTAGTTGTTCAACATCTTTCAAGCATACTGTTAGTGTATGGTGACATAACTGAACTTGCACTTTCTAGACTACCCCACTACCATATTCAGGGGCACTGTTAGTGTTAGCTGTGTTGCCATCAGTTCTAGCTGCTGCTGCTGCTGCTGATGAAAATGTTTGACCTACAAAGTGTACTTGTTATGTACCGTAGATTGGGGGAAAAGAGTTTAGGGATATCTATTTGTCATCTAGGCATTATGATTTGATGAACAAAAATTTTGACTGAGCAACCAGCAAACATCCTTACAGTTGTAGGCTGCATTGTAGACTAAATTTATGCTACACAATGTCGCAGAGAAACTACAAGTACCAAGCACTGAATATTCATGAGGTGTTTATTACAAAATGTGTAGTGCGTGAATTCTGTGGGTGCATTCGTGCTTGTGACAGATAAAATGAATTCATCAGTGTTCCAGTATTCAAACCCATTCTCTGTATGCCATATTACATACAGTATCATGAATGAGGACTTGTACTCTGGTATGCACAGTTTGTACACCTTTGGTAGTTACTCCAGGGGCGGATCCAGGAATTTTGTGAAGGGGAGGCGGCTATACAAAATTAAAGGGGGCGCACGTGCCCCATTTTTTCTTTTTATTTCTTTTGTTTTAACAAAAAACAAAGAGGGCACACGCGCCTGTTGCCCCCCCCCCCCCCCCCCCCCTGGATCCGCCACTGCAAAGTTAGAAGCTTCCCCTTATTTGAGACAGTAATTGTACCCTGTTCAGGACATTATGTTGTGGAAAACACTGTTATAGCATCTTGTTATTATGATGATTTTTTTTAAAAACAAATTTCAGTTGACCCAGAAAAAATGAAACCATAGTAAATTACTTATATTTGTACATGTACATGTACATATCTACAATGTACTGTTTATCATTCTATGCCATACAGATCATACAGACATTGCGTGGCAGGATGCACTGTATGTAATTTATCCAACTAATAACAGGAGATTCACATGCAGCTTTTTCTAAATGAGGGAAGTGTTCCCCTGTGAGCCATCAAGTATTGATGACAGTTCCTAAGAACAGTGTGCTTAAAAATGCAAGGGTTCAGAGCTGTAGGCATTTGTCTCATAACACTGGTCAGTTAGCAGGAGAAGAAAGGCTCCATCTCTATCTCTTACATCACCACATTTTCTAGCTACAGAATTGTAGTAGACATGAAGCCTGTTTGATTCAAAGACAGTCCAAATGTCTTCACCAATATACAGTCTGTTCTACATGTGCATGTACTGTGCAAGTGCATACAATATATACCCTATGTTGAAGCAAGTAAACATGGAAAGTCACATGTCATTTTTACTTAAATAATGCCATTGTTACATGCCATAAAGACAACTGAATAATGCCTTTTGATCACACTCCACAATGAACACATTGCATACAGATGTACACGTACACCTGTAAGTTGTCATACATGTAGGACTGGCTGACTTCATCAGAGATATCCCAAATTGAAGATGAACAAAGGTATATATACAGTATATGCCTTTGTCAGTGGTTGTTTTCTTCATCAATAAAGACCAGTATACAATTTTGTATTTTAACTCAGTGCAAGAAAATGCAGATACATACATTGTACTGTAGTGGGTCACACATACTGTTGAATTTTGACCAGTGTCATCACCCCATAGTAAAAAAACAGAGGCACTGTCCTTTTCATTGACTGTAACTTACTGAGATTCATTCAGTTCTTGTATACAGGGACCCAGTACAACATACTTGATGTAAAATAAGAATACTCCTGTGTATTCTTACAAAAGTATTATTGTCATAATATACAGTATAATGATCCTGCTTTGCTCAGCATGAAAGCATCAAGTCAAATGTCTCCCATATAATGTTACGTTAAATTTCGTTCTTTTATGCATGTGAATTGCCTCAAATTTCACTGCTTCTCCGGTTTAAAGAAGCATAATTATCTTGACACTGCAGTTGAAAGATATCAAAATTGATTACTATCATATTACAGCTGTAAAATCCATATTTCTTGTCCTAGACTATTGTGCAAATGAGGCAAGTGATGTCTCACTTTTATGATCAGTAACTGTATTATTGTAAGCACACCAAATTGATTCCGAAAGGACACATTTATGATACATATAAAATGTACAGTACAATACATACAAATGTACAATTGTACACATTGTATGTGTGTGGGTACAGGTGTGTGGACAATGCCAGTACAGCTCCGCACTGCACTCACTGTGATGTAACATTGTGAATGGACTTGTGTAACCTCGATCTGAAGGCTGGTAAAACACAAAAGGTGTCCATCTCTAATCGAGAAGTGAATGAGGGTTTTTCTCTGGACAGAGGTCTACTATCGTCCTCAGTGGGAGATAACAATATAATTATAAAGTGAATGAAGTGAACTACAGTGAAAGTGCTGGGCTCAGGCACGTGTGATATTATTGAGCTTTTCCTCAAAGGAAAATGATAAGCAAACCTTCCATTAGCAAACACATTTCATGTTCTCAGAAAAAGAAAATCATTTGATGATTTTTTTTTTTTAAACAAACATTGGCAGGTGTGACATTACAGTGCTAATTCTGTGTTTGGACCATACATAACTAAGTACTGCTTTAATAATAAAGTTGATGTACATTAAAAGCTCAATGTATGGTTGTAGACATGCACAAGAAGTCTGAAGAGTGATTTTTTTATCTTTCTCAACAGTATGAAAAATAAATAAATAATTTCACTGTCATTGTATTGAACAAAGGTTACCCTTTCAGGATCCTCATCAAAAACTTTGATGCTGTGTATGAAGATGTGGACATTGGAACATTGTAAATTACAGAGCGAGTCACAATGCTGTTCACACAGTTTGGTATGCTAATCAGGTGCAATTGTAACTATTGTGTGCACTTCTTCAGAGCTCCGGAGGCACACTCATGGCACATTCATGGCCCTGTATTTTCACAAGATATATTTCGATCAGCAGAGTTGTCCATTTACCAGTGGTAAAGATTAAGTGGGGAAGAGGTTGATATGTAATGATATGTTTCTGTCTCCATCTTCAATGATGAAAAGTGGCTATGGAATGAAATAAGTAGTCACTCCTCGTATCTCATCATGTGATCTAACTTCCTGTCATCCTCCTCCTCCTCCCCCTTCTCCTCTTCCTCTCTGGCAGCTCCCGGAGACCACCTGTGTCTGAGCAACCGATCCCATGCCTATGCCACCCAGGCCAAGTTCACGGAGGCTCTCCAGGACGCCGTCAAGGTTTGCAAGATGAGACCCAATTGGGCCAAGGTGAGAAAGTTTGTGACATGGCAATCTTGCAGCTTAGCATCCTATTCTTCCAGCTGCAAGGGAACGAAGAAATTACCTTAGTAGTACTTGATGCTGTAAAATCAGAAACATTCAGGAATTACGCCGACTTTGCTTTTTCAAATTGTGGCTCCTTGTAAAATTTGTGAAAGTTTCATACATGCAAAAACTTTCGGTTTACAGCAGTGAGGGAAATCTCAATGAGTAAAAGTGCCATGACAAATAATGGCCTGCTTGTATTGCATTGGGAATTTTTTGCGAAATGGCGCCGATGGCCTTTTTTGCGGCATGAAACTTTTGCAAATTGCCACCTGCAAAGTATTGAGTGCATTTTGCTTTTGCATATCATGGCTCCTTGTGAAAATTATGAAGTTACATGCATGTGAAAATTTCTGGTTTTACAGTACTGAGGAAAAGCTCAATGAGTTCAAATACTGTGAAACAAGAAAATTAATAATCTGCCCGTATTGCATTGGGGAAAAAGAAATAAATACAGAAAGTGAAAATTCCTGCCCTCTTTACATCCATACTCGATGTAAACGCATCTCTGCAAGTATGTGGGAGTGGGGGTACCTCACCTTGTGATTTGAGTGACATTTACGAGGTACATGTAGTCATGAATGTCTTGAATGAATGCCTCTTTGTCCTCAACAGGGCTTCTACCGGAAAGGATCCGCCCTAGTTGGTCTGAATCGGAATGAGGAAGCAATGGCTGCCTTCTTACAGTGTCTGACCCTTGATCCATCCATCCATTCGGCCAAAGTCTCCCTGACCAAGGTAAAGTGTGCCATTGAGAGGAAGTTTTAATTTCAGTAGAACTGTTCAGAAGTCCATGATGGTACCAATTAGGCTAAACCGTGCATCACAAAACGAGCAAAAAGTCGCACACACTGATTTTGTGTGAGGACTGAAAATCAGTGAAATGGGTCAACCTGACTGATCTTGACTTTTTCATATTTTCTGAAAGAGCGAGTCTTCTTCTACATAATGGTAACAGTTGGGATCATAAAACGGGCAGGAAAGTGTGTTTCTTTAGCAGTTTTAATTAATATCTCGAACACTTTTTGGTAGAATAGTGTGATTTGGTGTGTCTTTGGAGTCCCCTTTTCATTTCTTAAAAAAACCTTGTACACACTCTTCACTTTCAGGTCTAATCACTTTTGAAAGGATAATGCTACTGCTTTGAAAGTTGACATTAATTATGGACAGAATGTGTTAATAAGGCACGCTCAGTTTCAGTTTAATCTGATAATCCCTTCATTGTTGTTATACTTCTGTGGCTTACATCCTGTTTTTTGTCACATTCATCACACAGCCAGCACGGCTTGGTAAAGATTTACCACTTGAATAGACACTGCACTTCAGATTCTCTTTTCTCAGTTCACACTTTTCCTGAGTGTGTGCATCTTCCCAATATTTATATAGGTTAGGAGAGTCCATTTGATTTGAGTTAAACATCATTTTAAAGGTTAAAGTCTGCTCTTTCAGAATGTTCTCTTAACTAAAATTTCATGTCTGGCGACTTTCTGTTCGTTTTGTGATGTCAGTCACATATAAGTTAAATTATAATGATGCTTTCATTTACAACGTCAAATGTCACAAATGTCATGGAAACCGAAAAAAAAAAGAAACAGTCATAGCATGACTGCACGCCAACCCATTTCTTCTACTGGTCAGACCTATCTATTGAACCAATAAGTACCCAGTTTTTCCATTCTCTACCGGTAAATTCCTGAAAAAGTCACTGGTCCAACAGCGATTTTTACTGGTCAGGGACTGTCGGACCAGTGCAAGCATGCAGCGTTGGTCATAGTACAAGGTGTATATATTTCCTGCATTATTCTCATTCATTGCAACCACTAAATGCACTAATTGATTTAGCAAACACAGGCCGTGCAGTAAAGCTTATTGCTATAGTCTTTGGGGAAAGAGTGACTTTGTATACAGTAGCATATGAACAGGTCTATTCATTAGTTGAAAATTAGAAAGTGTTCAGCAATTTGTTAAAATGTAAAAAAAATGACATGTCAAATTGAATCAATTAACAAAAATATTCTACATGTACAAGCATTCTTCTATAGTTTTGACTTCCTTGAGGACTGTTAGTCATCATCAACTTATTATTTCAATATGGGATATTTAAAAATGTAAGAGTTTTAACCTGTGGTTGTGGTTGGCTCATGGCAGTACCAGTAATTTGAAAATTGGGCAATTTTTTCTCCCCAGGTGCTGCACACATTGCTGCAGCCTGTGGATGCCACTACGGTGAAGATCAACTCCCTGCAGAATAGCCTTCCCACCCACGCCTTCTCTCTTGGCCTTACAGACCTCAGCTCTGTGGTCAAGAGTTTGGGCAGCGGCAAGGCGGGGGAGAAAGTGGTCAGCCGGCCCCACAGAACGTCTCCGGTCGACGGAGGCGAGGTCGATGATGACAAGGAGGACTGCGCGAGTGCGGACGGCACGGAGCAAGAAGCCGAAGAGGAGGATGAGGAGAGTGCCAGAAGTGACGAGGATTCGGGCAAACAGGTATTTTCGCTTACCGGTAGATAAGGACTGTTGTTTGAGAGGTTGTGGTATGGCAGTGTAAGACACTGCTTCGAAAGACGATACACATGCAACTGAGATTTGCTTTCATTGAAAGTTCAGAGAACAAATGTTTTTATCCATGAATTGTTCTGGTATATGTACTGACAGATACATAATGGTTGTGGAGGCAAGGTGTTGTAGTTGGTTTTACTTAGAGGGTGGTCAATTCTGTTTATAGGAGTTCGTTGGGCAAGGTTGAGGTTAAAGAGTAGAGTGCATGCTGGTGTGGAAATAATGAAGACTGAGAGGGAAGACAGGGCATACCTTTAGGTGGAGTTATTGTTGTTCAAGTCATTTCAATAAGGGGTTTGTGAATGCCACAAAAACATGCAAAAAATACATCTGAATGGTTTGATATGATGTAGATGGACTCAAAACTTCCCCAAAGTAGCATTTCAAATGCTAAAAGTTGAGGACTATATTTTTCTAACGAATTAAGTGAAATCATACAGGCTAGTCATAGCTTTGAGAGCAGCTCATACCATCAACTGTCAATTTTTCATGGTAGCCATTTCACTGTTTCATCAACAAGCCCGCAGCCCGCAGCGTCTTTGCAATGTGTGCGTGCAGTGCTGAATGAAGTTGCATGCTAAAATTCTATACAATTCTGTTTTTTATTGACATGAAAACATTCTTGAAGATCTTTACAAATGATCCTCTATCAGACAATCACATTGCAAATGGTCTGCTATCGTGTGATCTCAATACAAGTGGTTGGCTATCATCTGATCATATTACAGATGGTCGGCTATCATGCAATCACAATAAAAAGGGTCTGCTTTTATGACCTCTTGTTTATACAAAAGCTGACTTCTGTTTGACCTGTCCATATAGTATAATTTGATGGTGGTAAAAAGCATTCAAGGCCCACTTCTATTTCCATAACTTTAACGTTTTGAATACAAGGACCCAACAAAAACAAATATTGTCTTCCAAAACCAGAGCTGATTTAACCAAGTAATAATGGAATAAGAAATATACTAATTTCTCTCTTGATGTGTACATTATGCAGACATATCCAACCTGTTAAAACTCAAAAATTTGATAATGAACAAATACACATAAATGTTGCATTTACAAAAAAAAAAGAAAGAAAAGATTAAATTTACACCTACGAGATATTGAAAGAGATTTAAAAAGAAGACCTATTGATGGAAGAATAATAATAAAAACAGCAACCCTGAAGTGAATCGTTTGTATTATGTGATAGGTATGAAGTATTTCTGCTAACAACTTTCTGATTGTTACATATAAGCTAAACCCTCACAATTCTGCTGGTCTTGATCATATACATGACACTTCTTATGTATTTTGAATACTTGCAGGTCCCGCTGACACCATCCAAGATACTAGGTCGGAGGAAATTGAGTGCGGTGGAAGGCCGGAACACAAAAAAGAGGCTGCCCAGCCAGAGCGATGGTAGGTTGCCTAACAGTTTTATGACAGCTGATCGTCAATTTGGCATGGATGACGGTGCATTTTTGACACTCTTGTGGGGGGTTGTTTTTGTATGTCATCTTTGTGCTGCAGGTGGAATATGTGTTTGCGTGTATGTGTCTGTTGTGTATGTGTATGTCTGTGTGTTTATAGCATGCAAGTCAGTGTATGTATCATGGATATTAGAGTGTATTTGTGAGATGTGTTTCAAACAGTGTAGGATGGGTACTGTAAAAGTGGAAATTTTTGCGGTGTTGAAATTTTTGGGCATTTCACTCTACTAGAAACTAGCGCGAAAATAAAAGCATGCAAATATTTTTGCTTTCCATATGTTCCTGTGCTTGATGTCTTGATTCTGCGGAATTATAAACACGCAAAACTCTTCTTACCCGGCCAAGCTCGAAAAATAAGTCGCGCGAAAATATCCACTTTTACAGTAATTGTCATTTAGGAGGTATAAATTTTGATGTACCTCTGTTTGGAACTGGTACTACAGACAAAAAAACAAAAAACAAAACAAATTTTAGATATTTCCCTCTGGAAAAAAGTGCAATAAGATGCCCAGATGTGTCTTTACAATTATCACAGCAAGATTGTCTGTGTTCACTTGGGGCTTTACAAGTACAAGTGTATATGTCAGGTTTTAATTGTATTTCACGTTCGAATCATACATGAAGAAATGCCTGCCTTAGTCCTCATAGACAGTGATAATTCATTGAAAGAAGCCATGAGAAATCAGAAGCCACATAATTTTTTACTGCTGGGACTAAGGATTGTGTACTGGCACTTTGAAATCAATATGTAATGATGGAAGTGCTGTCCTTCCAAGGTAGTCATGCCACTATGATTGGAGGAAAATAGATTCTTCAGTGTTAAAAATAATCAAAAACATGCATCATTTTTTTTTCACCCACCTTTACATAAGCAGACCTAATCTCACATGGCATGCCAGGAGGAATGGTGGGTTGTAGCTATTCTAAGAATCATTCCATGTGAACGTAACTCCTGTGGATGAGTCCTTGTATCACCCTTTGTGAGAGGCTTCTATGGACAGATTTGCAGCAAACAGCTCTGTTTGTCTGTTTTGTCAACTGGATTATGAGCATTATTACTCCCCGCAGTGAGGCTTACAATTGATCTGCTGAAGTTGATATGTGAAAACTTGTTATGATGCTTACCACTTTTAAACAATCTCTCACATACAAAAATAATGTGTATAGGCCATATCCCGTATTTGTATGTCAATTAGCAGTTGTTGCTGCTGGGGGTTGTTGTTGTTTGTTTGTTTGTTGTTGTTTTTTTCGTCTTTTGGGGTCTTTTTTTGGGGGGCCTGTCCAGTGATCTTGCCACAGAAATTAGTAAATGCAGTAATGATTCCTTTTAAGTGTATTTATATCTCATCTTGCCGTTAATGAGGCTCCTACATGTATTATCAACAGTATCTGCTCTAATGTCATTATTGTGCTGTTTTTCCCACCCCTTTCGACCACACAGATTATCTTGGCTCTGATGTCTGTTTCTCCAGCGCTAGGCAGACTTCCCCAGACATTCAGAATAATAGCAAACGCTTCAAGCAGTGTCCCCGAAGCCCTTTGTCTGAGGACCCTGAGAAGGAAGTACCAGGTACCAAAGCAAATTCTGATTATAATTCTTTAGAGTTGTTGTTATCTTCTTTATTTACTTTTACTGTTTTTTTTTCCTTCTTCTTCTTCCTCTTCATCTTCTTCTTCTCCTCCATTGTTGTTGTTGTTATTGTCTTCTTCTTCTTCTCAACATACCTTTGTTTTTCTACATGTGTTACTGTCAACATGTTCTTGGACCTCAACATTTATGTTAAGCAGCAGACATATAACCCTTTGAACACTTAAGTTCACACCCCACTGTGCCTTTGTTCAATTATGCCTTTGTCTGACTTATTTATGTATTTTACGCAATTGCTTTAATCGATTTTGCTTTCCCTGTTTTCTTCACATATCAGATCTTAAGTAGCATGTTGCATGAATGTGTGTGTAAATGTTCGGAACTAGAATCAAGTTCCGAATTGATTGTCTGTAGATCGGACAAAATCAGTGCTTTTAGGTCCTGAAGAGAAGTATGATGAATTATGAACATCTAGCAGGCATTACTCTTAATATGTGGACACAAACTGGCACACTGTGTTACATTTCATTGCATTATTTGATTTTTTTATAAATGATAATGATAAAAATGGTAAAGAGTTTCTCTCCTGTATCTTTTTGGGATTATCATTGTTTATATTGTGTGTTGTTGGTTTTTTTTTTTTGTGTGTAGACATCAAACCTGGCCCAGGATATGAGGTTCCAGTTCATCTAATCGAGAAGACAGATTTTGAATGCAGTCTATGTTTGAGGTAAGTTAATAAAACACTGTCTGTTATCATACCACTCAATAATTCAAGTAAGAGGTAAAATGATGTATGTTTGGGTTTTTTTTTTTTTTTTTTTTTTTTTTTTTGGGGGGGGGGGGGGGATAACATACATATCTGATCCATTTTACCATCTGTTTTTGTCATCCTGGGGTTAGAATAGAAAAATGAACAAGTGAGCAAAAATACAATCCTTAAATTCATGATGTTGTCAGAGCCTAGAGGGAGATGTCATCAGGTTTGGCCGTGAAAACATCAATTTTTTTTTTTTGTCTATTTTTGTCTGATTTGCACTGGAAAAGTGTCTCTCCAGAAATTAATCATATTGTAGCAGGAAGGAAATGAGACCTGTGTCAAAGCATGTGATTTCGAGAGTCGTAAACATGCGAGCGTTTCCTGTTATGATGTATTTCTCTATGAAGAATTTCTTTTCCTGTTGTCACAACCTAAGGACAAATTAGGAAGATAAAAGAAAACAAACAAAAATACCTGGGACAGGGAGAGGTAATGATCTATCCCCCCCCCCCCCCCCTCCCCCCTTCCTAATTTTGATGGTTTGGTCAATGCAGTTCCTGGAAACCTCTCTCAATGATCTCAAGTTTCAAAGCCCTGAACTTTGAAAATGTGGCTTTGGTTTCAGTAGTGACACCCCATCCTTGTTTCGAGTGAACAATTTGCTGGTGGCAGACATCACTGCAGTGTTGTAACCCTGCCACCTCGGACATCTTTTAAAACTGAAATTTAGGGGAGATTTTTTTTTTTTTGGTTTGTCATCATATTGCTCTTTCAGGGCAGTGTCTGATAGTGATCTCCCTCTTCAGAGGGAGTACATGTAGGGATACAAGGTTGATATACTACAGAGCAGTCAAAGTCGTTTCAAGTTCGGGTCACAGAATAACTTGCATAACCACTACAGATGATGCAGGTTGCATACCAGCATGTGTCATTTCCCATTAAAGTATGTATTGTAGACTTCGTCCATTTGAAACCTGTGATAGTTTGTCTGAATACTTAATATTCCATATAAATCAGGCTTGTCACATTTTCTTTGCCATGAAGTTGAAGAGTTGACTGGAATTCTTATAATTTAACAATGCGCCAGCACCTTGCCTCCAGTAAAACAAATGTGAAGCATATTTCCTCCAAGGTAGTAAATTACAAACTTTGCTGCTTGGAAAGAGCACTTATTTTCTCATTCTGCCACTGTGGATTGATAAAGTAAATAAATGGCATATAGAGGTCCTACTGGAGAAACTATTAACTCTACTTCTGCTGTCCTGTGTTCAGCCATTACTTTCAGGAATCTGTTCGGTCTTGCAGAAAGTCTGTAAGGATTATTAGAATCTGGTAGGGAGTGGGTTAATGGTGTTTAGGATGGAAATGTCTAGTCTGACCTATTCAGGAGTAGTAAATCGTATTTTCTCCTGGTTTGAAATTTGAGGAAAGCTTGAAGTAACGGTATGTTGCTGCAGTCTATGCAAATAGTGTACAGAGGATTAAGAAGTTCAAGTGATGAAGGAGATGTGTATTAAACCAATAGTGGAAGCAGTGTTGCAGTATTTTGTACTGTTTTTTAACCTAAACATGCTGCAGGTCTCATGGAAAATACTGTTTTCCATAAAAAGTGTGCCTTTTCAGCCCTCAAAATACTGCAGTGCTGTTAAAGTTTTGTCATCCCTGTGTTTAGGGGATGAAGCAGTTCAAGAGATATGAAAAAGAGAGGCAAAACTTAAAGGGGAGGCCAAAGGAAAGTGTTGTTAAACATAAATATCCAGTGGTGTTCAGAGGGATAGCATGTTGATGATGAAGTAGATGTGATGACCGTGATGCTAAATAAAGGAATGGAGTTCTGTCTGAAGCTGATATCCGGATAGATAATTGCCCCTCCTCTAATGATGCCTGTGGGAATAAGTCTCCTGGCCTTGTGGCTTGTCCGTGGAACAAAAAGAGCTCTGCTGTTTTGCCCGTCTGCAAATCTGAGAGAGAGTTGCAAACAGATTATAGTAGCATGTTGTTCTTTCTCGCCAACCTTGCCTCGACTTCTCCAAAGAAATGTTGATGAGACTAGGAGTGATTTTCTGTTGTATTTCCATGTACATTTGCAATTTATTAGGGAAAGGACGAGGAGGGAGACATTAACTTGAGATAATATCTGAGGCTGATGGATGAAAATTGCCTTAGCTCTGGGCAAAGTTGCTTGCTATGCAAAATACTCTTGTTATCAGAACTTCACATTTTAAGCTTTCAACGTGTCACAGAAATTCTACAAACACAAAAATATTATGGCTGTGTTTCTTCCCATTACATTCTGTTATTGCCCCTTCGGAGTGATCAACTGAATCTCCTTTACGGCATTTTATTTAATACTTTGGTTGTGCTTTTCTTTTCCCACTTTTAAATTGAATGTTCGTTCTACCAGACTTCTGAACCAGCCGACCACCACGCCCTGTGGTCACACCTTCTGCCGTGGATGTTTGGACCGTTGTCTGGACTACAGTCAAGCATGCCCTCTCTGCAAACAGTCCTTGAGCGAGGTGAGTTAGTCAAGTCCATAAAGAGTTTGGTGAGGGAGAGAGAATTTGCTGTTAGTCATATGATGAGTGAAACAAAGGTAAAAACCTTTAGAGAGGGAGAGAAAGAGAGCGAGGATTTGCAGAGAATGAAGTAGCATAAAGAAAGGGGCCACCTATGTATCATTTTGATTTTTAACCCGTTGAGGACAGGCTGATTTTGCTACAACACGCATTTTCCATAGACACTTGCCCGAGTATACTTAGGATTCATCCTCAACGAGTTAAATATCAAAATATATCCCCTATTATGCCCTCCAGGCAGCTGAAAAAAAGCTAGTTTATGGAACTGTGATATCATTTTAATCTATTCGTACATGAAAATATTCTGCTGAAATATGGTACTCTTAGATTTTTGCTGGAGAAGAGCTTTAAGCTGTGCCATGGATGACTGATCTTGATGTTTTGTCCCAGCAGAAATCAGGAGAAGTGTAGTACACAGGTTTACTGCTAGAAAAAGAAGGTAGGCGCTTTACTAGGATATGGCATAAGTGCTCTCATTCGACGATATTTCAGTGTGACATGTCTTTGATCTGAGTGAGAGAATTTACACATCATATTTTCAGTGTATTGCCAAATGTCAGCAAAACTGATGGCAGGTGTCCATATTGGACAGCTTACACATAGGTTTCGGACCAGTTCAAATGTAATGACACTTTTGATTTTGTGAATTCGGACTGGCTGAACATCATGTCCAGACCTGTTGGGGATTTTTCCAAGATTCAAAATTCATATCATTAACCATGCACTCAGGCATAAAAATCATCTTAACAGTCTCCAAATATACAAACGTACAAATATACAAAAGGAAATTGAACAATATAACTAAATGACATCACCAATTTTGGCTATTATTCAGTAAGGATAGATATTTTTATTTTTTAGTCCTCTAAATGATGCCATCTGCATCCTTCTTTCAGTATCAGGCCGAGGGGCGGAAGAATGTGACCATCCTTCTCCAAGAGCTGATGGAGATCTACCTGCCTGGGGATGTCCTAGAGAGGCAGCTTATACACAGGAAAGAGCTAGAGGCAGTGGCCAGGTGAGTGGTAAAGAGCTGGGTGGATACCACAAACAATGGAAGGGGGAGGGGGGATCTCGGGAATTGTGTTCTTCAATTTCAGCAGGTTCAGGGTTCAAGACTCAGTTGTGACGTTTGTGTCATTTAACAAGACAGTTGTGTCACAGTGTCTATCCAGCAGTATGAAATGGAATGTTGATACGATTTGATTTGATGTGTGTGCTCAGAACAGAGGCAGTGTAGCTGGAATGCACCCCAGAGAATATATCAACAGGAAAATATCAACTCCGATCGCTATATAAATGTTAAGTGCAGTGGCACATTCCTCCATTCAGTCAATACTGTGCTCCACAATTGCGAATTTAACTACTTACATAGTGTCAGGAAGTCATGATTCCCGAAAAAATAGACTCGCTTAATGTATTATGGCGTAAACAATATTTTAGAAACAAATGTGACACTTCTTTAACATTTTGTTTTAGAGCTCAGGTGTTAGTGATGCCTTTCATGTCCATCATCCTCATTTCCCCACTGCAGCCACTCCCTGGTTGATGGTGGAGAGATACCTGTGTTTGTGTGCACCATCGCCCTCCCGACGATACCCTGCCCCCTGCACGTCTTCGAGCCCCGCTATCGGTTGATGATTCGGCAGGTGATGGAGTCTGGCGCCCGCCAGTTTGGGATGTGCGCGTCAGATGAAGAGAACGAGTGAGTTTTGAGCAGCTATTTCTGTCGTCAGCTCATCTTGTTGAAACATTTCGCATCGTGTCTGCCTGCAAAATATTCCTAAAACAGCAGTGGCGCTGCATGCAGTCAGATAGAATACAATTTGGATATATTTTCAGGAGGAAATTCCCAGTTGTGCAGAGGGTACAGATATTGGAAACATTTGCTATCATTGTTTTGACATGAAAAAACAAAACAAAACAAAACAGAAGTTCATCACAAAATCTGGGCCTAAATATGCACTTGTCTCTTTCTTTAAAACAGCATACGATATCAGTGAATAGGCCTTCCATGCATTCGTCCATGTGCTCTCTCTTGTCATTGAATAGTGCAGACTTTGGTAATTGTCACCCTGAACATATGACTTGAAGTTATACGCAACAGAATTTTTGTGAAAGCATTCGGAAAGCAAAAGCGTACGAGGTGTTATTAGAAGACAAGCAAGTGTCTTTACATGTGCTGAATTGGAAAGTTTCATAACATCGCATATTATTATGCTAATATTAGCTGGGTGATTATGGCATTGTTGTTGCAGGGTTATCTCTTGGGTATCGCTAGTGGGGATTGACAGCACAGAGAAAATTGATCCAAAATGTCAGAAAAATATCTGATTCACATCCAAATGAAAATTCACAAGGCTGTGTGATAAGCCACCCTATATTCTTCCAACAGCAACTGACTTGTATAGGTTCAAACATTTTCATGTTAATCAAGCTGTATTGTCATTTTCTTCCCCTACCCTCCAAACTACCGTCAATTATCGTCTCCCGACAGGTTTGCTGAATTTGGGTGCATGCTTGAGATCAACCAGCTGGCGTACCTCCCAGACGGCAGATGTGTCCTAGGCACTGTTGGGGGCCGCAGGTTCAAAGTCCTGGAGAGGGGCATGCGGGATGGCTACAATACAGCCAAGGTGGAATTCATCAAGGACACCATAGCAGAAGGTGTGTGTAGTGCTGCATTGTGTCAGGGAATTTTGAAGTGGATTTGAGATACTGTGTGATCATGCTGTCAAGTTTCACTCACTCCAGAAGTGCTCTGTCACATGTTCACAATCTTGGTGATAGTCTTGCAACTCAGGGCAAAATCAAGCTCAAGTATGCGTGCAAAACACCCTAGTCTATGGAATGATGCCCATTAATTTCCTCTTATGTATGAAGTGATCTCTTACAGCTTATCATTGCTTCTGTCAATTTTTTTTTTTTTCATTTTCATTGAACTATTGTGTACATCAAAAAATTTTTTGCGTCTGATGATCTCTTTTAAAGTGGGCACTTATCAGCCAAATATCACATAAGAGAGCTTATCTCTAAAAGCCACATTCCACTCTCATCCCATTCCACATTGCCCATGTCTGTATGCTTTCCCAGTCATCCACATAATTGCAATCTTACCCCGAAGCCTCGGTGTGATCATAAATAGTTACATTGTCAGTTTTTTCATGTCTCCGATTACAAAAGAGTACAAACAGTGTGCTGGGAAAAGTTTGCTCTCGCTTTCTAAGGCTTGTATTGACATAAGCGTGACATAACACGTGCTACATACATAACTGTCCTTGTTAAGACATGGCTTCTGTGTCTGTATGAAGCTCTAGGAGTGCCATGCTGTTACATTGATCCAGTGCCGGAGGTGTAGTGTTGCGTAATAATGCAAGATTCATGAACTGACAATATGAAAGAACAGTTCGCCCTCAACTCCTCAGTTTGTATCGATCTTGCACAGTGTGACCATGCTACTTGCACTCACTGATCTTATCTTCATCCATCTTCCCTGCCTCCTACCCCTCCGTGCTTGTGTGTGTGTGTGTGTGTGTGTGTGTGTGTGCGCATATATGTGTATATATGTTTGTATGTATATGTTTTCATTGAAAAAACAGACAAACATATATACATATATGTGAATATGTATGAGTGAATGCATCTGTGTGTGTGTACAAAGGAGCAGAGGTTTTTTGCAATGTCATGGTCACAATGCAAAGATGATCTGTTCCAGTTATGCGATGCGACTTTTGAAGGCGTAACTGGTGTTAGGCCTTGGAATAGTCGAGCATTATGAGTACCTGCATGACTGCACTCATAACTTTCATTGTTGAGATCCTCAAATGTCATTTATGTCTGCATCATATTCTCCTTGAAATGAATTGTCTCATAAACATTCTAATTTTTGTTTTGTGTTGTAGTTTTTTTATCTGTTTTTTCTTGGAAAAAAACCTTGACATGGTATTCAGAGCTCTCAAGTGTTGATGGCCAAGGAATGATATTTGACAGTATGTTACATGATTGGGAGTACCAGTCAAAAAGTGTCCATTAACACATATTCTGTGGCAGCCAAACTTGGAGTGGCTTAAAAGCAATGTTCAAGGTAGAACTTGGTCCTCTCTTCTCAATGCTTACAGCACACCTACACACACACACACACACATACACACACACACACACCCACCCACACACACACCCACACACACTTCCTCTTTCTCAAGGATGACATACTCCCGAGATGTCTGCCTAATTAGCTAGAGAGTTAGCCCTTTCCGCCCTTTCCACCCATCCACGCTGGTACTGACTCTTAGGTAATATTTTGCTTGAATTTCTTGCAGGTACAGCAGCTACAGAGCTTCGTGCCCTAGACAACGCAGTTTACCAGCAGGCGCGGACCTGGTTTGTCAACTTGCCTATTTACCACCAGACCCGCATCGTTGACCACTTTGGCCCCATGCCGCAACAGGCCAGTGATCCTCAGGTTGGTCTTTTTCTTTTGCATATATTATGTATGTCTGTTGTAGGTATATTGAGATGCTGGTAGGTAAATGGATGGATGAATAGATGGAAGAATGATGGGATGAATGGCTAAATGGATGGAAAGATGAGTGGATGAATGATGGATGGATTGCTGGCTGAATGAATGGATGGATCTGTGGCTGTGATTGGATAGATGGAATAATGAATGGATGATTAAATGGATGGATCAGTGGGTAGATAGATGAATGGATGAATGAATGGATGAATGGATGGATGGATGGATGGATGGATGATTGGATAGATGATTGGATAGATGGATAATTGGATAGATGGATGGTTGGATAGATGGATGATTGGATAGATGGATGATTGGATGGGTGGATGGATGATAGATGAATGGATGAATGATGGATGAATGAATGGATGAATGGATGGATGATTGGATAGATGGATGATTGGATAGATGGATGATTGGATAGAAGGATGATTGGATGAATGGATAGATGGATGGATGGATGGAGGGAAGGAAAGATGGATGGATGGATGGATGGATGGATGGAGGGAAGTAAAGATGGAGGGATAGATTGATGGATGGATGGATAAATAAATTTATAGAGGGAGAGGAGGTAGCTGGAGAGATGAATGCTCCTTCCAGTGGGCAATCTTTCACTTTGTATAGCAAGCAGAGACTCAAGATTGTGTTGTGTCTGTTGACATTCTAATCAGTTTCTAATCTTTTGCCAGAGCCTCTGCATCTCACATAATTGCCTTGTTCATGTCCAACTCAAAAGGTTAACATGAAGAAAAAGAAATTAAAGTAGACTTAAAGCACTGCTGCTTGCACTCCATTCTTTCTTGGGTCAAACAATCTGAAATGTCACATGACCTTCAACATTTGTGCTGGCGAATTGTAATTTAGATAGTACGAGAAATGAGTAAGTAGGCCACCAATCTGTCAGTAGTGGCCCAATACCTCTAGAGACCACCTGATATTTCTTTTCTTTGAGAGCTGTATCATGGCAAGATTCCCCCAAAGGGAATGTTTTGCATATAAGTTGTCAACACTTCATGTATAATCATGTTTTGTAATCTCTGTAAGCATGTCAGTGATACTTTTGGTGTATTCTTATCTCTTGTGGCCATTTTTTGACCAACAGGCCAGCTTCAACGGTCCCCAGTGGCACTGGTGGCTGTTGGCCATCCTGCCGCTGCATCAGCGCGTCCAGCTCTCAGTCATGTCCAAGGGAAATCTGACGGAGAGACTGCAGGCTCTCCAGCGCAGCTTGACCCGGATGACCAACCTCCCGTCCTGACTACCTTTCTCCTCTGTCTACCCCTTCACCACCACCACCACTACCATCTTCAGCAGCCAGCACCGCCTCACTCCAGTCCTCTTCTTCCTGATGGTCTCCATGGTGATTGGTTTCCTTGGCTACCTTGTAGACGTCTTAGCCTGACGTTTGAGTTGCTTCATGCTGGAGAACCTATCGCTGCTACACGACGCCTTCAGTGGATTGTTCATGATTGTAGTGATCTAGTCTCATTTTTTCCTTCTTTTTTAAAATCTCATAAACTCTGTTTCTGTTTGTATGTTTGGAATTGAGAGTGAAATGTTTGTTTATGAGTGTGTACGTAGGGATGAGTTGTATGTATGGTTGTAGGTCTGTCATTTATTTTGCTTCTGACAGCTTGAGCTAAGAAGACTGTCTACCTCAGAACTATCTCCCAAGTTCTTGATGGGCATCAGGCAGAGTGTTTCTAGAGATGAAAGTCATGGTCAGAGAGCCTCAGGGATAAGTATCCTAGCTTTTTGGAGCATTGAGTATTAAACTCCTCCTGCATCAACCAAGCCTGCTAGATGCTAGTGTACAATGTTGTGGTGTAGGTGTTGCCTGTTATATAGAAGGTAGTGTTATTGTACAGCTGCTTACTGAGCCCATTGTAAGTTTGTCACTTTGTTGAATATTAATGTTGCTTCTTCTGTTATTACTTAGGTGTTGCCTTTGTTGCCTGTTAGTAGAAACGGCCTGCTCATGTTGTAATTTTCATGCTTGGTAATGGAAGAGATCACTATAAAGTAATCACAGAAGTAAAGCAGATGCGCTTTAAAGTCCAAAGTGATAACTTCTTAGAATATGAAAACCATGTTTTCAGAAAGGGCTTAGAGATTGTGGAGAGTCATATATAGACTTCATGCTTGTTCTAGGAAGCTGTCCAGTTATCTTTCAAATCAGCAAATAGGCATGTCTTAAAAATACCCCAGGAGATGTGTCATCTTAGCATGGAAAATGATGAAACCAGCATCAGGCATCCTCGTATGCTGTAGCGAGTACCTCATGTCATGGCAGAGAAGGCAAGGGGGATCGACTTGCCTCTCTACAATCAGCATCATATTCAGATGTGCTAATATACTGTGAAGGTATTGAAATAAAACATTTCTTAGTCCCACCAAAGCAATGGATGCTTCTAGTAGGGCGACACGTGCAACATTCAGTCTTCAGCCTTGTCGCTCTTATAGAGCTTGTTGCTATGTGTGTTTCGCAGCTGTGGTGTCTGTTGCATACCACCTTTGCTGCTGAAGTTTAACAGCCTTGGACAGAACCAAGCAAAGGTTGTCATGGGATTAAGTTTATTATTTTTTTTAATGTCTATGAACTTAGCTTGGATTATATTGAGATAGTCCCAAGATTGGATTGACAATGTAATAACTAGGTAACAGAGGCATTTTCTTATTACATCATCCCTTTGTAACAGTTGGAATGACTGATGAATAGCCCCCTTGGTCTGACTTATTAGAGCAAATGTCTGACAGAATGTAACTGTTGATGGAAAAGCGGTGAATAGTTTTGCCAATATTGCAATATTGCATCTTCTCCTTGGCAGCCCATAAGTGTCTCATTGTTCAGCTGTTATCATCTGCTTGTAAAACTGTTGTATCATCTATTCAGGTGTGGCATGAAGCCAAGTGGGAGACAGGCATCTCAGGTAGGGGAAAAGGTAGAGATAGAGGAGAAAAAAATGCAGGTCTAGAAAACAATAAGGTAGTCTGGCAGTGTGTAGTGTATAAGAGGATTACAAAATAGAAGCAATTCAAAGCCAACACTGTATTATAGTCACCTGAACGATTTAGTATAGATATTGTTTGAAGGAGACGTTGTATGTGGTAATCACTCATTTCATTCAGTAAGTGTCTAGATTCATTTGTGACTATTTTTTTCCTTTTCTCCTGACAGTGAGTTTTTGCGTGTGAATATGTGACAACCTTTACTATTCTTTTGCTACAATCTGAATGAGCCTAGGTTTCGCCTGTTACTTGTCCCTTTTAGGGTGAGACTGGCCCAACTTACAGAGGTACTGCTGTGCAAATTCTTGTAGCCAAGTAGCAAACAGAAAACTTAGATTTCAAGAAACAGATCCACGCAAGACGGTTCTTCCTAGCTGACATGTCCTGAAAATCATATGTTTGAAAAAAGGCAAATTACACAAAGACTGTGTACTTCTTATGTAGTTAGTCCTTATCTTCTCCGATAGAAAATGTCACAGATGCATTACCTTTCAGATTATCAGATTTTTAGATTTTCAAAATGAAACTGGCAAGGACATTTGTTGGGATTTCTGTGCCGTACCCACGGAACGCCCTTAAATTGTCTCTGACTGCCCTGGGTGTCTTCCAAAAGAATTAGCTACAAAAGAAAAACCAAACATACTGCATTTATAAAGCTCTGTTCATATTATCAGGTACCATCTGTGAGTGTTGGTGATGTGATATTTTGGAACAGTGAACATCATATTTAGGGCTTGCTCACAGGAGAAAGAGAGGTACAAGCTATGCAAGTCATGAATAAGTCTTGACCTATTGATATCGGCCAGTTCTCTTCGGTCTTCGCACAAGTGGGATATTATCTGTTTAAATTTGTGGAACTCATTGAACCTATATTCATAATACATAACTTGTATTTTTGTTCATCCTTGTGCCTGTTTGTTGTCATGCGTACAAGTCAATGTTTGGCAAAATTTTAGAAACAATAGTACTCTAACTTTGTGTAAGTGCATTCTATGAATTATTCACATGTCCAGGTTAGTTGCCTTTGCTAGAGTTTGTGAAGCCCTTTTCAATGAAATTGTGTCAAGAAGCATACGTGTATAATCAACATGCTCTTTCGATGATACACTCAAAGACAAGAATGGCCTATGTATGTAAAAATGAACAAAATAAGAAGATCATGGTCAAATGTGTGAAGTATGGAATGTGATTACAACCACATCGCAATATTATGATTTTGTTATCTGTTTCTTTTCCCGTTTAATCAAACTGTAAGACCAAGCCCAGAAAATAATACATGTTGGATGCACTAACATGAGTATAAAGCTGCAGACATTGTAAGAGGAAGTTTGAGTAAATGTGTGGTGGACAAAAATGGATCTTTTAAAGTGAAATATTTTGTGTGAAAGATAAGCAGACCCTTGCAGTGCATGCAGTTTGCCCAAACCTGCTTTGGTACAGCTTTGTAACTATATATATATATTTTTTTTTTTGATCTTGTTTTCATTATTTGTTCCTTCATCTCCTTGAGGGGATGGTAGATCAGAGGGTTGCAGGGAGAGATTTTTGCTCTGCTTTATTCTTTCTACAGTTTAGGTGCAGGGTTTGAAATCGAAGGTGAGGCCCACAAATGAAGAGTAAGTAGCACAGAACAGCAGGAAAATGATATGAACTATTGTATACTTCTGGTCATATCATGTTCATATATCTGATCGAAAGTATATTGAACGGAGAGAAAGCAGTAGGTTATCTCTATGTGATGCAAGAAGTTATCATGAAGGTTTGACTCCGAAGCTAGACGTCTGCTTGTGAGGGTTGACAGTGATCTTAAAGAGATGTTATCAATCAAGAGTTTGTTCAGAACGCCTTTTTGCTGGTGAGTTAAAATCGTTTTCAGTCGTAAATTGCAATAGTTTGCATCCATGAGATCAAATCTCAACTGATTGCAGTGAAATGTGGAGGTAGAATGGTGAGAACTTCAAAAGTTGTGATTATGCAAAGTGCTTGTGAAATGTTTGTTCATTCGCAGTGTTTTTGTGTGCGTGTGTGTGTGTGTGAGAACATTTTTCCTTACAATGTGGTAATTGTGCTGTTTGCTATTGTAGATAATTAGTGAGGAAGTACAATTCATTTGATAAATTGTACAGTTAGTTTATGTAATAGAAAATTTGTTACTCACAGTGTAGATAAGATTTTTCACAGGCATTTTGGTATGTGTAACTTGATGGAAACTATGTACTTGATTTCATGTCGTGAATATTTTTTCTTTTTTATACGAGTAGTTATTCACGGGTGTAATGTTCACTAAAAGAATGGATTATGTATGTGCTCTTTAGTATCATTTAAAGCAAAAATCTGAATATCATGATGTAAATCAAATTAAAGTTCTGTTTGTTAGATTTAAGCCATTGCCAGTGGGACAGGCGGGGATTTCACAGAGAGTCTCTTGGAATTTTAGCGGCTCATGACTTGAGAGTTAAGTGCATGGAAGAAGGCTGAGGTTGATGAACGCATACTGACATCGTATGTAGAGATGATGACAGACATCAGATTTTATTCTGGTTTTGGGTCAATCAGCTGAGCAAGTGGATAGAAAGAAACAGCTCTTTTGTCAGCAAGTTATTCCCTGAAAGTGTGTCCTGTCTATCTAAAGTCATGCATGATCCAGAGACTCAAACCCCAAACATCTATTCTCACGCCTGGACCTCTGCAAACTAGAGACTCTGATAGTGGGAATAGGTACACAATGTCACAAGCACAACAAAGCGCGATGGCCGTTGCTGCCGTGGTCAAATACAATTGTATCTGCAGTTATAAATGCTCTCTGGCTTTGTACCTAGAAATTTTTTTTTTAATACATTTGTACTTGTCCAGCGAGACTCGAGTTGGGGGGAGAAAATACTTCTTAGTGCTGCAGACACACAGGTAGAATGGGACAAATTTAAACAAGGGCAGGAGATTTTGAGAAACTGATCTAGAGCGTAAAGTTGAAGTCTTTGTCTCACTGCAACATGCTGCTCATTCGAGGCATTCCAAAGCACGAATGCATTGCAAATCACCGTCTGTGAGTGAATGGTCTTTGTGACTGTGAAGCCGCCTGGTGCTGCAACAGCCATGACGGCTCAGTCTTGTACCGCAAGGCCCCCTGCAGACTTGGCCCGCATCTAGTGCAAGAATTGATCTCTAGATCAATGAAACTTCTACTCTGCAGATTGCATGCATGTCTCCTGTGAAAAGGCAGGAACCTTGTAGGTAGCATCAGTGCATAGACAAATGACATTATCATATTAGATATTAGAAATTTTGCAGAAGCCGATACTGCAATTTATTTAGCATAAGGTAATGCTGTAAGGTGATTATCTGATCATTACTTCCCTTTGACATACTCAAGTTAGACCCACCAATTTTCTTTTCTGTTGTGTTTTTATTTTGACGCCCTATGGTATTACCAATTATACCATCAGTGTATCTCAAGGAAAAGACATACTCATGTCTTTGGTATTGTCACGGTGGAATTGTATTTGCCTACAAGTATATCTCTTGGTCATATTTTGTAATTTTGCAGAACTCCATGGTCATAGATCATGGGAGTGAGTATGTACTGTTAATGATTGTTTGATAACATGTCCTCTTTTTTTCTCGTAATATATATCTATTTAAATCAATTTCTTCCAATAAAATCGGCGTAAAGCAAATTTCTCACTCTGCTCAGTGTGCATTAATTTGAGTTGTCTTTTCCATAGCATATTCTTGTAGTTTGTATTCACTTGAGAGCATCTGGTCTATCTTTTATTTATTTTTGTACATTTATTTGCCCATTTACTCTATTTCCAAATCCTATGGGGAGTGCCAGAGACTTGTGTGTGTGTGTGTGTGTGTGTGTGTGCGCGCGCGCGTGCGTGTGTGTGCTTGTTTTTTTAATGATTCTTAGAGGGTTCGCTGAAAAGATTCATCTGATTAGAATATCAACTGGATAAAAGTTCATTTTTTCACAATTAGCTGCAAATTAACCTGTTTGATTTTTTTTTTTTTTTTGGCCTACTTAATCTGTAGGCTTCTTAAAGGACGAGTCCCCCTTCATATACTTTGTACATGTGGCATGAGTGAATGCAGCAATATTATTAGAACACATCAGGGAAAGTTTGGGGAAAATTGGCAAATCCATTCACAAGTTATGAATTTTCAAAGTGTCTGCGCAGTTACTGCTGGATGAGAAGACTACTACAGTGTATCATATGTACTACAGGACATCATATGTGACATGCGCACAACCGTATAAGGAAAATATAAAGAGAATTTCAAAAAAAAAATTGTGAAAAGAGTGCATATTACCTCGACTTGGCACTAACCTATGTTAAGATTAGTGTTATTCCCCTTCCTTCTGAAAGAGGCAAGTCAAGCGTTTTTTATTATGCAAGAAAAGTGAAAATATGTTGAATTTTCCTTATGTTTTCTTTATATCGTTGTACACATATGACATCACAAGCTGTAGTAGTCTTCTCATCCAGCAGTGTCTGAGCAGAAACTTCAAAAATTCATAAATTTTGAATGAGTTGTCCAATTTTCCTCCAAGTTGTCCAATATTGCTGCATTCACTCAATCCGCATGTCTATGAAGGTGGACGATCACTGTGCGAAAGTTGTTTTCACATCATTAGCCGACGTAGCTGGCGCACGCCGATCTAAGAGAATGGGATCCCCCATTGTCGCATACATCACAATCATGTGGAACATGGAACAAGATGCCATCGCCTCCGCTCATGATGACATCAAACGTAGAGTTTGGAAGCGTTATGTTGATGACATCCTCGCCATAGTCAAGAGGGACACATTCGAAAGACTCACTTTGGCACACTTGGACCAGGTTGATGACACAAGCAGCATGAAATTTACTCGTGAGCTGAAGGCGGATAACTCTACCCCCTTCCTGGACACCAGGATTACCGAAAGACCGGATGGCAAAACCAAGATTGTCGTCTACAGGAAAAAGACACACACGGGACAGTACCTGAACTTCCAGTCACACCATCCACTCCACCAAAAGTTAGGGGTTATCCGCACACTCATGGACAGAGCACACTGAGTATCGTCATTGAGGAGGAAGACTTGAAGGCAGAGGAAGAATACATCCAGTCCTCTCTCAGGAAATGAGGATACCCCAGCTGGTCTTTCAAGAAAACCCAATGGAAAAAGGTGGGAAATCAGACCAAGAAAAATCCACAGGCCAAATTAAACAAACCAGTCAGAGGAGGAACCGGTAACCATCCCATATGTGAAGGGCATTTCTGAAGCCTTGCAAAGGGTCTATCAGGTATACCACATTTCCACAGTGTTCAAACCACACGCAAAACTGGGGAACATCTTGGTATACATCCTAAAGATAAAAGATCCATCGATGAGCAAGCGGGGGGTAGTCTACCAGATTCCATGTGGTAACTGCGAGAAAACACACATTGGAGAAACCACCAGCTAGGAAATTTGGTGAAAAAAAACCCACAACAACAACAAACAAACAAACAAGAGGTGCACGCAGTTAAAGGACAAGTCCACCTTCATAGACATGTGGATTGAGTGAATGCAACAGTATTAGTAGAACACATCAGTGAAAGTTTGGGGAAAATCGGACAATCCGTTCAAAAGTTATGAATTTTTGAAGTATCTGCGCAGTCACTGCTGGATGAGAAGACTACTACAGTGCTTGATGTCACATGCGTACAACGACATAAGGAAAATAAAAAGAGAATTTCACAAATCTTCACTTTTTGAAGAAAGTGCACATTTCTTTGACTTGTTACTGACATATGTTAAGGGTAATATTATTCCCCCTGCCTTCTGAAAGAGAGAAGTCAAGTGTTCTTTTGTTATGCGAGAAAAGTGAAAGTATGTTGAATTTTCTTTATTCTTTCTTTATATCGTTGTACACATGTGACATCACAAGCTATAGTAGTCTTCTCATCCAGCCTTGAGTGAGCAGAAACTTCAAAAATTCATAACTTTTGAACGGATTGTCCGATTTTCCTCAAACTCTCACTTTATTGTGTTCCACTAATTTTGCTGCATTCACTCAACCCACATTGTCTATGAAGGTGAACTTGTCCTTTAAAAAGCGCATCTCACTTCACAAGAGGGAAAAGGAAGGAATCCACCTCCCATATGTGATATGCACAAGTCGGCAATCAGTGACCACGTGGCCAGTGAAAATCACCACATCAACTGGAGAAAGTGTTCCTTCCTAGCCAGAGACCCTTTAAAACCTCACGATAGATAAGGAAAGCCATCCACATTCGCAAACAACAAGGAAAAACTTTCAACCGAGACCTGAGCATTACTAGTACTCGCTTTCCTCAATATACGAGCCCACTCTCCCAGATCGGCGTGAGCCAACTACGTCGGCTAGTGGGAAAACAACTTTTTCACAGCGTTTGATCTGAAGAAGCCTACAGATCCAGTAGGCAAAAGTCTAGTCAAACAGGCTAATTTGCATGTGATAGTGACTAAAACAAACTTTTATCCAGATTTTTAGAGGGTTTTTTTTTTCTAATGTTTTGGGTAGCTTAGAGGTACATGTATATTGCAAGGAAGGATAGCTAGGGAGAATTATTTTTTGGGATGGGTTTTATTTTAGACATGATGTACTTCCATTTTTATTTTTTTTTGGTAATTTGCTGTTGGACCCTACTATTGTCATTTTATTTTGTTATTAAAAAAAATTGTCTCAATTGCTACCTTTTTTATATGAATTACTCTGTTACTTTCTACAATGAACCTGCATTATTAGTTCAATGGAAGTGAACAATAAAAAAAAAATGTGTGTCTGTGTGTGTGTGTGTGTGCCAATTCCCTCGCAATCAAACACGGAATTGCAAAAAGAGAAGAAGTAGGGCCACTTCCATACTTGTACTGAAGAAGGACACAAGCCTTGATAGCATTAATGAACTGAGGACAGCCATGTTAGATAGACAAGTTTGGAGGTGCAACTTAGCTTATGGAACCTAATATGACATACGTGTATTATACACGGCTTGCTAAAGCTAATACATGCCCTCGAATCGGTAGTAGTAGTACAAGTAACATGCAAGTGTGAGTGTGTTTAGGGGACGGGTATTTATGTAAAGCTCATATAAACGGGGACTAATTAAACAACGGAAATAGGTACAAACGACAAACTGCGCTTACATGAAATCACCAGAGAGATACTTCGCAGGTACTTGGAGTTAATGACGAACGTAATATTACGTAATATGCAATGGTAGGAGAAATTTAATATTATGGTCCTCCCTGCATAATTATTCTCCTTTTGAAACTGAATCATTTTATGATGTTGATCCGGGACTCAATTTCTCTCACGAGGGATGTTCTTCATTCGTGGGTAAATCCGTGCTTTAATACAAAGAAACAAAGCAAAGAAAAAAAAAACCCGAAAATGCCAACTATAGAGGGCGTCTTTTATTCATGCGTCCCACTCTACCCTTCACGTCACTGACGCATTGAAATGATAATAATGGGGAAAAATGAAATGAGCAAGGCAAAGTTAGTTTTTTGAGATCAATATCGGAATAAAAACGTTTTTCACGGGCACTCTTTTACCGTTGGCTTATGCTATTGGGGAATTTTTATTTCACACACACTCTATAAATATTTTATCTTGGGCAAAGGAAATATAGGAATCTTTCATATCTTTCAGATGTAAACTGAATTAGGAATGCAACGTTCACTGTTTTAATCAGTCGTAATTTATGCAGCACAAGTGGTCATGTAAAACTGGTTGCAAGCTCCCTGCTTTTGTTTTTGTTTCCGTTTTCGTCATTGTTGGTTCAATGACCAAGTTGCCAAACATTACACATCTATAATCCCAATGACATCAAAGGGAATATACCCTCGATCAGTAAAAGAATATATAGGTAAAAATGGCATGATGAATTCAAACATTCCGGATTAGGCATAGATAAGCCATTTCTCCGCCTCTGAGATAACATTCAGAGTCACATGGCGCGCGTCTCCGATGTGCGCCTCTTGATAAACGTGAATAATGTAGTGTGAAACGAAGTACCAGGGACCAAAGAGGTTTGAGAAATGGAGTTTCTGGCTGTTAACATTCAAACAGCTGTCAGTCTTCTTTTTACGAACAAAAGAATTCCACAGGTGCGTTTGTGACTTTGATGGTCGGGGTTCGATGCCGCCGTCTTTCCGAGCAAAGAGATGATACATTTATTTGGAACGCTAACATAATGACGGCTATATTTCGTTTGTTTTTGTATTAAAGGAAATTAAATTTCAGGTAATGATAAGGCGTATGAAAAAGAAAGTAACTCCTGTCGAGGATTATGTCAAAAAGAGTAAATCTGAGCCGTACGTTGTAAAAATATTTGAACTGCACCCTTTAATACTGGAAAGTCGATTTAATCATCTTTCCGATCACTTCCGACAAAAGAAACTGATATGGTATAATCTTCAAGTGTAGTTCTTTTATTCATTTATATGTTAGATTAGTGTAAAAACATGTAAAGTCGGGTAATTCTAATTTTTATTCCACCAATTTTGCTGAATTTTTATCCACACATCCCTGTGTCTGTATACCTTTATGTACCGCTCATGTTTCATAAGAAGGGACAGCGAAAAGTAATTAGCATCATAAAGACATATCTTCCATTGAGAGTGACGAGTCATGATGCAGTGCCACATGAATCATTGTCTTCCTATCTGTGAGGCAGCTCCATGCAGTTTAGCACATACTTCAAATCATTTCTTAGTGGCGGCATCAAACATGGGATCAAAGGGAATAACACTGTTGTTACTCCATCTCTTTAACCTCCTTGCAGGGACCCGGGACATCTGTCTCGCCACTCCAACACACTAAGTTTTATAAAGTTCACTGGACGAGAGTTTCCCACAAGAAGTCATTGCTGGAGGAAAGTGCAAATCATAATTAGAAGAAAAATATTGAGGAGAATGTCATCTTTCGTTGGCAAACAGGTGACGTAGCCCCATCCCTTTCATGCATCTTCCGAAACTTGAGTCGCCGAATCGAGGCCATTTTGGGAAGGATCGATGGGGGAATGTGCAAATCAAGGAACGTGAACCTTCTTTTTTTCTGTCGAGATTCTGCTTCGTCTGAGACCGTCCTTGGTGTTCCTCCTTTTCCAGAAATTTTTTGTGGTATATTTTTGTCGATATAAATTGATAGAAAGTGAGAAAGAAGAGGGGGAGGGAGCCCTCTCACTTAGAATACTGAGACTGCTATGAATATTCAATTACCACAATGCTGTTGCACTTGATGCTCTTGCACCTGAAGACAGAACATTTCTGTTGACGTGCGTGAGATATCAAATTGAGATTCACACACATTATACATAGCCATACAAGCATACACACACATACACACATACACTTACACATTGTCAGCCAAGCATAACATGATTATAACAAGGAAAAGGTGGAAGGGGCGCCAATATAGAAATAGTACCTTAAATTCAAGATTGTTTTCACCATTTTAATTTAGAAAAAGCCATCTAGTCGCATCTGTAACACACACACACACACACACCCACACACACACACGCACGCACGCAAGCACTATTATGTTGTACACGTATCTCCCATATGAACAGAGTTGAAGGGTTAACGAGGTGAGTTGTTATGGTACTGATCTAGTTTTTGTCAAAATAACGTGTTAGTGGAACGCAAAGACGCCAGGTGCAAAAACAATGCGTGTGGAACGTGAGGAATTTGATATATGCACAAGATGTACTGGTTCACAAGCTATTGCAAGTTGTCGCTATTGCTGCATTGTCTGTTTGTTCTACACGGCTCATCACCTGTTTCTTGCACCTGCCAATTTGAATACGATTATAACCCTTATTTACATGCAGGTAGGCCTCGGGAAATCTGCGGGCTAGATTCGGGGATTTCATGCAAATGGATTGGGCCTAAAGTCGACTTTCGCAATCCTCCGAATCCAGCCCTAAGCTTGCGATGAACAGCACGGAAGGCTGTACTCTATGTTGCCATGGACATTGTCAGAGTGATGATTAGATGAGAAACATTTACTCTTCCTCTCCACGCTTTAAGATCACGTATTTCTATGTTGTTTAGTCTCTTTTCATCTGTCTTCTTTCTTCACAACCTTTCTTTAAACCGAGTTTACTAAATAGAATATGTTGCTTGCCAATATCTAGAAATTAAGATGGTAACAAAATATAAAACCAGTTACTACGCGAAAATGTAAAACGTCAAAGGTGAATTTTGGAAAACAACCACTCTGTTTTTGAACTATCTTTGCAATGAGTTCCTTTCTTCTCATTATGTCATTGTTATTTTGATGTTTGCTTTTCGTGCTGAAGTTTGCTATAAATTGTATAATATGTGTAGCGTTATGAGGTAGAAAATCCTTTATTGCAGAGTTTGATGTCTTTTACTATGGACCCTTTGACGTTATTTCGTACTTTCCACTTACATATTTTATTAGTTGGTAACAATACTCTCTGCTATACCATCAACAATCCGCTAATTGCTTACTCTGACTTTTGTAATGAATAGGTCATTACATTTCCAGCTTACTCCTTAGCTCTTACAAAACAATGCTACATCTTCATAAACAACACCCTATAATTACTGTAGTCAGTTAAACTTATGCAAGTGGTCATAAAGGCAATGGTGGAGTGATGGTACATGTATTTGAAAGAAGATGGATTGCTGTGGCACTGTTAAACCCAAGAAATATGAACCTATCTATAATCATGGTATATTTGTGGTTTCTATGAAAACCAAGGGGGGATACACTTTTGAAGAATCAGCTGGAGAATATCTTGGTACCCACAGAAGTCTTATCTGTATACAGAAAATATATCAGCCATGTTTTCAATGAAGGTATTTCAGGCCAGAAACTGTCGAACAAGCGGGTACAACCAACTCAGCTTTGCAATATGCTCAAACTTGTGTAAGGCAGATCGTGAAGAATTATCTCCTCTCTATATGGGATGTCTTGTTGTTTTTGCTTCCAATGGGATTTTCTGTGATATAATGTTGTTTTTTTTTTCATGCATGTATGTATCAATTAATTTATTTTCACAAAGATGTAGAGAAGTTACAAAAATGTGAGAGCAATTATAAGGGAAAAACATTTGTGTCGATGTAGAGCAATTTCTCAATCAGCCGCAAGGAAAACAAAGCAGAGCAAAAACTTTCACTAGATTTCTCACTTCTCCGACAACAACTTTTCATAAATCTATTTAGGAGTACTCTGTTCTGCGCCTATCATAACATCACATAGGCACGTACACTGTAGTTTATGTTTCCCCTATAATATTTCGGGGTTGCCGAGAAGTAATGAAGTTTGCCCAACGATGCTCTCTTAGAATCCAATGGTAAAGTCTTAGTTGATTTGTGGCATTTTAAGTGAAACAGATTGCCAAAACATCCCGCGATCTTTGAAACATGGACGTCTTTGTCATGCGTGTGGAAGATAAGACATTATTTTATTTTTCTCCCCCTTCGGGAAATACATACATGCGTTATTCTTCAGCGGCAGTCTAAAGTCATATAATAAACGTACGGCAAATCTTGCGTAATCATGCTTGGCCAATGAGGGCGCTGTCTAAGACGACTGCAGATTCCTCAACTCGATGAGTTTGGGTGTGCTATGCAAGTGTTTTCATTCTAACAAGCAATTCTGCAGTGATCACAATTACTATGTCTGTGGATTATCCTTTCAACAAGCAGCTAATTTTAGCTTATGGAACGACAGTTTGTCGGTACATCGGCAAAGAAAAAAAAAAGCCAGTTGTCAGTTTATTAACGAGTATCAATTTCTTCTTAGCGTGTTGAATTAAATGATTACATTCATTATAATAACGATGAAATCACGACATTGATTACAGTCCTAACGAATGCGAGAATTTGACTCTGGATCGAATACATTATGCTGTGTATCAGGGCTAAGTACTCCTGTAAATGCCATGAAAACGGTAAATATCACATGGAACATGCTAACATGGGCAACATTGCTACTGGAACGGGTTCGGATGAAATAGACATGTTGTGTTATAACCGGAGTCAAAACACAGATCACAGATTTGTTTTACCAAAAAAACAAAAAACAACAAAAAACAAAAACAAAAACAAAAACAAACAAACAAACAAACACTAAACTAAAAAGGAAATGAAGATATTCATAGTATGTACACAATATACGCAAATGCATATTTTCCTATGCCCCAAGATGATACATCCTCCTTTATTCATCATACTTCAGACATGAAATAGAGATTAGGCAAGCTCACAAGTATCAAGAAGACATGGATTTGAGGACAAAGAGAAAGGGTCAAATTTTGTTACTTTTGATACCACCTGCCTGATAACGCTGTGAGAAGAGAAGCTTTAAGCAAAAAAACAGCTGCAAAAGATCAACATTTAAGCTAGAAACCACCACACTCTCATCAGATTAATGATATTTTTTGAATCATTTACGTCACTAACAACTTTACTGCTGATGGTATCGCTATGGCAGCGTATACGCCTTACTAATTATCGTCTAATGAGGGCTCACCGAGTGCATATATATGACGTCACTATAATGATTATCTATCGAGCATCAAATCTGCCCAATAATCACTGCTAAAACATTATTATGGAAGCTGAGAAGGTATTCCGCAGGGACAATGAGCTACTCTATACAGAGTGGTGAGTGATACGTGCGTACACGTAACACATTTCTTGCCGATGGAGTCTTCTTTCTCGTGAGTCTGCGAGCTAATTTCCACGCTCCTCCAAAACACGTTTCTCAAAGAACGATTAATCGGGGTCGCCATGAGGTGGTGATTTTGCCTTCTTCTTCGAGCAGCTTGCAGCTCGACCAGCCGGAAGAGCTTAGCGCGACCTCGTTTTCACTTCCGCCATGGTGTGTTGCATTAAGGGTGCACACTCTTAATTTGCTTAAAGTTACATGTTTGACTTCCACGCCATGGACTTTGTGACATAACAGCTGCTAAGTGGAAAGTTGTTTGCAGTTCGTAGCGGTTGGCGCGAAGACTGATTTCCGTGTCTCAAAAGTCATTGTTGAGCATTTTATCATCACAAGTTATGTGAAAAAAAAATCACCAAATCAAAAACAAATAGAAAACTGTCGAAATAGGGAAATGCCAGATATTATTTGAACATCAACTATTGAGTATCCCCCAATTATGTCTCCCTTTTCAACTTGTACTGCTCCAGGAGTGCGTCCATTTCACTAAATCAATACTGTAATTCCGTTCTTCCTTTATATTCATTGTATGCATTTTAATATTCTTCAAACTTATATCAATTTCACAAAGATCACCTATAGTCTCTGACAGTACTTAGCTTTCACATTTTCTCAAAACAGCTTTCAAAAATTGGTCGGCCAATTTTCTTATGTTGATTATTAGTTATCAATACCGCATCTGACAAAACCAACATCTTTGCAGACCTTCGTTACTTCAAAATTCGAATTTACTGATTGATTTCAATTGCGTTATTTGACCTATAACACCATAGACTATCAGAGAGGCAAAAAAAAAAAATGGTATCCATTGTTCATGGCTGTCAACCAAAGGGATGAATCAATCAATATTTGTGATAAATTCCGCGGCAGGAATTTTTGTTAACAAAGAAACAAACAAATCGATAATGACATTTGAACGTTATGAAGTCCAATGCCGAAGGCACACCGAATTATTGTGAGTTAAATCGTTTATACATGGAACGTGTTGTGAGTGCGGCATCAACAGTGGGATAGGATGATAGGAGGTTGATGAGAACGAGATGAGTATTTTCATTACGTGTAATAGGTGTCCAATTTACAAAGTTTTCTGTCCTCCATATTGTTGACCGCATGACATACACAAATACACACACACAAACACACACAAACACACACACACACGCACACACACACACAGTACACTACACACACACCACACAGACACACCACACGTATCTGGGCAAGCGTTGATCATACGCATTGCAGATTACACACACTTTGCAAATTGCCCCTTACTTAAAAACACCGTTTCCGTAGTCATTGAGAGATAAAAAAATAAGTAAGGCACATTATCAACCTTCTCTATCTCTCTCCCGTACACACACACACACACACACACACACACACACACACACACACAAACGCAAAAGAAACATCAATAATGTCATGAAATAATTTTAGAGAAGGGGAGCAGTAGTTTATACGAGCAGTAGGTTATACAAGCGCGCTGGAGGAATGGCAGTATACCTTATTTCATTTTACAGATTCTTTGTCTTTGAAGGAAAATAAAACGTTTTGATGAAATGAAAATAGTTGTCTTTGTGTCATTTTATATATTATTATAAATCTCTTATGTTGTAACGTCAATCAAGAAATCGCCCATAGACAATCGCCATGCTCTTGACTCAAGAAAACACGTCACATATAATACATTGTACAATTAAAATCATTCCATGGGAGACAACGTGTAGTCCTTGTCCCTTGAGCAGCGTAGTTTTGTAAGCAGATCCTCGTACTTCCCTCCATTATTTCATATTCCATAGCTACAAAACTGCTCTTGATTTTGCTTTCCGTTTCACCACTGCTTCCGAGTCCTTCCCTAGTCCCTCTCTATCTATCTATCTATCTATCTATCTATCTATCTATCTATCTATCTATCTATCTATCAATCTATTTATCTATCTACTAGTATCTATCTACTAGTATCTATCTATCTATCTATCTATCTATCTATCTATCTATCTATCTATCTATCTATCTATCTATCTATGTTTCCTTTCCGTTGGATGTGATTATGTTTGAGTAACCAGTGTGTTTATTTCCGTCAATAATCAATTATATTCAGTGGGTTTACAAGACAACGATATGTAGAATTATGACATAAGACGCTGACTTCAATACATTTAATGAAACCGGAAATCAAACGACCCAAAGATACACATCACTCTCGAATTGAACTGCAATAAACATTTTAAAGCACTTTCGCTTTTGATTAAATCCGTCTGAACATTTATAATGTTCTTTGTTTATTTCTTCTGATATAATTCAAATTTTAATAATGAAAGTTTAATCTATAATAAACATTTATCAATTCCATAGTTCCGTTTATTTGTATAGTGTGTGTGTGGTTTTTTTTTACAACGTATGTGTTAATTTTATATAAACCGGTGTCTGTCATATTTGGAAAAGGACTACACTATTAAAACCAGAACACTACTCCTTCTAATGGTATCTTTAGGATTTTTGATACTATTTCTTTTTAGTGCTATATTCGACTATGACTGTCTGCTGCTATACTGCTACTAATAGCTTTAACTGCTATTATACAACTCTTATTACGACGACGACGGAAGCGGCGGCGGCGTCGCTGCTAATATTATATCTTATCAATCAACTTCTACCTTCTACTACAGTAACCTGCATCTCTTATATTCTCAAGACTTTGAGTACTATCGTTAGTGCTGCCGGGCATACTTCTACGAATACATCGGTAGACCAATATGCTTATACTCGCATGACATAAGTTATGCTGATATAATTAACGATTCTATAGTGCACAACCATTAATCAGATAGTTTTAGCTTTGATCAGTTAACAGAGCAAACGCTTGGCCTAAATTAGGAGGGTAACAAAAATTGCAGAGCAAACTCGAGTACTTTAGTCTGTATGATAACCCTATCCCGATAACACACACACACATACACACACAAAGACGATGTTCAATACTTGAAGCCTGGTGACCCCAAAACCTCGTCCCCTTTAACTCGACACCAAACACTGTGTGTTATGCAATTGCACACTTCTAAGATGAAGGTTTCCAAAGTACCCAAAGGCTATAACGCATGAATTTCCATTGCGTGCGGTTACGAGAAATAAAATCGTGTAGCTTTATCAAGTGAAACAATGGAAATCGCTTGGTTATTTCGAAACTTTAATGTGTCATTTCCGAAGAGCCTATTATAGATGCATGTCAATTCAACTCCATTCCCACATCATGAGCGTGTGTGTGTGTATGTATGTGTGTCACGTCATGCCTTGATGGTTAAGACACTTACAATGCATTATTTTTCTGGTGGTGGTTTATAATTTTTTATCTCATTCATGAGGCTAGGAAATGTTTGATGCAAAATGTTGCATTTCAGACATCGCTAAAGAAAAAAGAGCAAAAAATGCCTCCCCTTTATTTCGATATTATACCGCAAAGTCCATCACTTTATACAAAGTGGAGGTGAGTAGGAGCTTTTATTGACACCGGATGCTGACTGTATGAACATTAATTTGTTGGGTATTTTAGGACAGGAGTAGGTATGTCGATTAATCATTGACATGAAAGCCATTACTAGATCGGAGTGGCACAATTGCTGGCTGCCACTGGAACACGGAGTGGTGAGTCATTAGAGTAGGAAGAAAAACAACCTGTGCCATCAGTTGTTTTAATATATTCTTCCCTCACTGATTTAACGCTTCAAAGTGACAATTTTAATGATGCGTTGGATATTTTCTGACTAGGATGCATGTATTACGTGTCGAGCCCTGTTTCAATGTGATATGCTGGTCTATATACAAAATACACCCCTGAAAAGATACTTAAAGGAAACCAAAACCCAAAGAGAAATGTGAATTGAGTGAAAGCAGCAACATTAGTAGAACACATTAGTGAAAGTTTTAGGAAAATCAGACAATCGATGCAAAAGTTGTGGTTTTTTAAGTTTTGTTGTTGGAACCGCTGGATGAGGAGACTACTAGAGGTTATGACGTTATGTGTGGACAACAATATAATAAAGAAGATATAAAGTGAATTCCACACAAAAAAAAAATCACTTTTTCTAGCATAATGATAGAGCACTTGACTAACCACTTTTCAGCAACCCTTAACATATATGTCAGTATCAAGTCAATGGAATGTGTGATTTTCATGAAAAATGACTTTTTGTGAAATTCCCTTTATACTTTCTTTATAATTATTGTTGTCCACATATGACGCCATAACCTCTAGTAGTCTCCTCATCCAGCGGTTCCAACATCAAAACTTTAAAAATTCATAATTTTTTGCATCGATTGCCCGATTTTCCTCAAACTTTCACTGATGTGTTCCACTTATGTTGCTGCTTTCACTCAATCCACATTTCTTTTTGGGTTTTGGTTTTCTTTAAATAAAGCAACAAGATAGTTGTCGATCAAAGTGTCTTCTCCATTTTCCGTAAAGGACTTAAGTGTTACCAGCAAATCATCGGTCATTACTTAACGTTACAACTTATTATGAATTTACTCAGGAAACACGTCTTACATTTTTGCTAATAAAGCTCATTGTAAACAGTAAACGTGAAAGCGCAGCCATTAAAGTGGCATGTCGTAAAATTTTACATGAGCACACGCAAGAGATTTGCTGGTAAACGTTTCCATCATATACAAGTTGCAGTATGAACAAAAGTCGTAGCCTGCAAAAAAATCAGATATCTCCCTGAAAGCCATGGATGTGAGAGCACACTGGAAAATTAGAACAAATTGACACGAAAATGAATAAAAGATTGACAAGTCATTGCATCAGACATAAAATACTCATACTTGCCTGCATCTGCCTTCAGGTGACGAGCAAACAACGCTATGCAGAACGAGACAGTTCAGATTAGGACTATGAAATATAAGAAAGGGAAATTCAACAAACTGCAGAGCTATTTTTATTTGTTCATTTATCTGGATTCTGTACAGGGGTGGGGCTGTAATAACGTATTGGTGGATCTGGTTGTGTCTATATGTAACACTGACCTTTTTAAGATTGGATAAATTTCACTTAATATGCGCAAATAAATGAAGGTCCAGTATTGATCCCAGTTGTAACAAGCCATTCGTTGATCGCCTATAATCGTTACGTCACTCTGTGCATATGAAAATGCGTGCACCGTCTTTATCAAATCAAACACAGAAGCGCTAAAAGAAAGGTACACGCTATGTAATCTTCATCATTTAAGGCTAAAACAAGGCACAGATACACTTAACATAATATTGTATATAAGTTCTAATTTGTAGATTGTATATCCATATTGTCTGAAAAGAGCATTCGCTAATATTAGTATAGGCCCCCTCCCCCTGTCTGTTGGTTTCTACAATAATTCTTCTCAGCGTAATTCATGTCAATGCGATATTCTGCAAAATCGCAGAGGTAAATAGATGGCATATATACTATAACAAAAGATAGAAATAGATAAGAAAAATACGACGATTCGATGATTTGTGGAAAAACGTACTAGTAAACGTTATTTATTGTAATATGTCTTTTTTTTGTTCTGACTAAATTTTATGTTTTTTTTTTTTTACTCATTGTTGCTAGTGATACATACGATACAGTAAAACATTCGCTTGATCATCGGCAGTTACCTGAAAGCCAAGGCGTGAACATACATTACATTTCTCCCTCGAACTTAACTCCGGAATGACTGGCAAAAATTCCTATAATACAGCATATACTTTCATGTTAAATATCTTTACATTATTTGTAAAATCGCGAAACAACATGATATCACGCTAGGGAAAGCAGTAGAAATGTGACAAATGATTTACATTGTGCAGTGAAATGAAGTAGGTCAATACATTCACGACTTTCATTACAACGTCCTTCCGTGAAGGTTGCTTCGTTTGTGTAAGAGCGCTGCATCAGGGTAAACGTGCGTGTGTGCCAACGCCCTCACCGACCTGCATTATTCGTTCAATGAGATGGTCGCACGCATTTGTATGCTATCTACATCAGATATGAACCAACCGCAACCGCAACCGCAACCGAAAAGAGGCCATTCCTACGGACAGGTTCATTTGGGTTTTTTTTTTTATTCTGATTTTTCTCTCAATCTGTGTATGGCAAATATGTGTACTAAGACCACAGAAATATCGATCAGAGAGCTCATACACTGATCAAACCACAACCGTTTGATTGATATCGCGGGATGATAATGATTATTAAAAACACACCTACCGTGGCATTTACACCAAAAGTCACTACATCATTTCAGAATACTGTCTCATCCACCATATCATCCACCAATCCTTGTGTATTTCAATGTTTCGTCTTTATATTTGGCAAATGCTTGTCAAGAAAGAACGCACACACGCAAACACAAACACACAGGCAAACAAGCACAGAAACAAACAAACAAACAAACAAACAGAATCACCAATTTAGACCAATAGACCAATATAGTGGAAATGCTACACTGTCTACACTGGTATTGATATACTGGTACAGTTCATCTAGACCTGTCAAGGGACTCGTGTCTTTGTGCAACGAAGCTCAACCGAATCGCTCAAAATCTCGCACCAAAATGTGTGATGATATAATTATATAAATCATGTGTATCTATAAGTGTTTGCAGGTGCAGCTGTACATGTTTTATACTTTAGTAATTTTTACATTAGTAATATATTGTTTGCATTTGCATGTGCTTAATGACATTTCACCTTCTTGTACAAAATAATCTATAATACGATACTTTGCGATTATTTTGTATTATTTGGATATGGAAATAGATAAATGAAATAAGTGAAATGAAATAAGCATTGATGTCTTCTTTAGTTAGATCTAGCCTAGGTGAACCATCATGGCATCCTAGCTTTCATGCTCCCAGTGAAATGAGAGTACTGCAAGTTGATATGGATTTTATTCAGGTTGAACGTTGGTAATGACGAACAGTATAGTTAACCCATTCTATCGGATAATATTTATGAATAAAGTCATATAAAAGATATAATGACATTGCGTTCTACCGGGTTCCTAAGTTATCAAACATTTTGTCAGGCTTCTCTACCAGTGGTCCGAGAACCTCTAGCAGTTGGGCCGCGATGACGTCCACAAAAATAATAATAATAATAATAAAGTGAAAAAGATTGATATCTGATCTAACTGGGCCTCAAGAAAAAAAAAAGTACTAGTAGTTGCCAAAGTGGGCCTCGGGTTGAAAAGGTTGAGAAACACAGGTTTAATCTGTTTCATCATGCTTGTGAGCAGAAACCATTTTTTTCTAACAGAGCAATGACATTCTGATGATGACTGACTTCAAGATAACAAGAATTTCTTCTCTAGCCCAATCACTCACATAATAATGTTAACGCGTTTGCTTCTTGTATTTCTTCCCATCGTAGCTGACCTGTCACTTGATATCCCACACAATATGCCGGACTGTGAAGGTGTCATGCATGGGTTTGACAAGATTGACATAACTCAGCTGTAGGTTTAGAGAAATTGCAATGTAAAATTATTCGGGTAGATATTGAGCAGTAAATCCTGAAACATTAGTGTTCGTTAAAAGTATAGCGTACCTGCGCACGGCGCTACTTGTGTAAAGCCTGCGTTTCCCTCCGGGAATGCTGACTTGTCGAATGCAATTACACATACCAGTGCACTGCTGTTACTGTGGTACTGTTGAGTTGGATTGCCATTAGAGATCGCTGGGTTTCGGCAAGTGCTAACCGTAATTCACGTCGATAATTGATGCATGTCAAATTCTCGTATATTGACTCATGTTGAAATAAAACATGGTGATTTTTCCGTCGGCATGCTGAACAGCTCAGGATTCAGTGACGTCATAAAAAAAAAAGAATAGTTCGGTGACGTCAGAACGCTACATAACGAGCCATCCAACAGGCTTGACACAAGAAAAAACAAAACATAATAGTTTTTTAGTGTCAGCATGGCTACCGCAACAAGAACCCAAGGTGACAATGACACGGGGCAACATTGAAGGGACGCGCTAACGTTGGCATAATATGAAGGGATTAATTATGACGTCATCATGAAGTGGCAGTTGATTTGTCCACACATGGCGTGAATCTCCTATATAGTGTCCTTAGTTTGCCATTTAACATCTATCGTGGGGTGTTTTTTTTTTTTTTTTGCATTATCATTTGTTTTATAACGACCTTATTGCCTTGATCATTCATTTGCACCGTTATCGATGGCATCAATTGCATTCACCATTATAAGCAGAAACGACATGTCCCAATGTTTTAATTTACAAAAGAAATATACAAGCTAGCTTCTCGTGCGTTTCCTGTTTTTCTCCTGAGGGTATGCTGTTTAGCCACCATACGACAATATCAGCTTTTATTCTGGTCGTTCTTTGTTATAACGTTAAACTAAATGTGACAACAAGTTAACCTTGATTTTGTATTACAATTCATTACATTCATTTAGGTGCGGTAGGAGCCCACTGTGATGATAATAACACTGTATGATTTTTAGAATTTTTATTTTACTCAAGACACGGAAAATACTGAGTAGCAATCACTCTGTCTGTCTATGAGGTCAAATATAGTAACAGAAAACCAGCAAAAAAAGGAAATATCAAAATTCTTGTCATTTAGATGTCTCCATCGCCAAACAAAACATTGCTGCCAAGTCAAGCCATCTCGAAAATCTCCGAGGCTTATGGGATTCCTTCGGCATATCTCCTGGAAAGCCGTTTAAAACTCGGCGCAAGATTTCTATCAATCGCAGACGACCGTCATCATACAAAAGGCGACATTTAACGTTTGAGTGGGCGCCATCTTGATAGCTTGGAACAAGACGCAGCTTAACCTGCTCGAGGGGAAAGGGAAGTTTTAACTCAGTGATATTACAGAGACAATGACAAGATTATGAAAACACAAATGTCAAGTTTGAGTTTCCTACAAAATTTCATTTGTGATTTAGATAGCTGTCTTTATCATCCTTTCTTCTCAGTCTGGTCTGTCTTGCTGTTGCTTTTCATCTTATTTCTGCGTGGGCAAGGAATATTGTAATTAACTCTGCCTGCCTGCCTGCCACAATATCTCGCCCATTTATGCTCAGGAGATCAAATTAAAACTGGTATCCCACTGGTTAAAATGACTTGCTGAAAGTTTGATCTATTTTGGCAAAAACAGTTCTAGTTTACCTTAATTTCAGGCTTGATTGGTAATAGGTATGAAAAGAATTTAATAAACTATTTGTTGCCCGATAAACTTTGCCAATGTCATGACCCTTTTCTGCATCAAGATGATTAACATTAAAATCATTATTCATACCATTATGCACATAATTCAAAGTGCAACCAAGTATAATTATTTATGAACAAACATTAGGCAAAAGTGAGTTCACCTGTTTGTTTTTTTTGTTTGTTTTGTTGGGGTTTTTTTTCATGCGATCATTAATTTCTACATTGCCATTTTGTTACTTGTCGTTTTCATACTCAACCAAATGACTTGTAGAGAGTCTTGTCTACAGGGAACGAATTGATACTTTGATTTAATGCATGTGATAAAAATGAATAATTATCAGCAGAAAACGGGTTGCCATATCATAGAACCATGATAATCTTTGAAATAATGAATATGTCATGTCCGTAACCAGCGCAGCTTGAATAACCTGAACAAGGAATCATAGACTTTCAACAGCAATTCCCAAATAAATAGATGTATCTAGGGCCACTTTACCACATCAAAACGATATCTGTCTTGTGGTGTGGTAGTAAGATACACACACACTCGCACACACACACACACACACACGAAAACGGAGCAATATATGCATCCGTTAAAGCCACGTGCAAAGTCCGAAATGCCGGACAAGGGAGGTAGTAATTAATTACTTTCACTGGTACCCTTAGTACGGAACATTAGCGATATCCCGACCCCGGCGCCCGGTTTTGTGGTGTTCGAGCAGCAACAAGAGACGAAAGCGATTGGTTTTTACGCATAGGCAATCGTCCGCCATAGAAGTTGTTAGTTAAGCTTTTTTTTTTTTTTTTTAACCCTCTCTCTTTCTCCCGGAGTACGCGCGTGATGGCGTGTGTCAATCTTCCGTATAGGAAGGAAGGGGAGACGGGGGAAAGTGCGACGATTGCTTGAACGCTCTGGATGGAGCGATACTCGCAACGGACATTTTGTGTATATCGGATTACCACGGAAACATGCAGCGGGTGTGAATACTAATTTCAATCATTGAACCTCTGACGCGTTGTTCCTACCAGGGGCACACAGTCCATCATTAGAGTATTACGCGTGCGAGAAAGCTGGTAGAGCGTGTGTCACACAAAGGGCTTTACAAAATTACGTCATAATTGGGGATTCTTGATAATTATGAATATCTTGGATCTCACCACAACAAGGAATAACCCGGAGTTTTAGCGGCAGCCAGTCGGTCGCTGCTTTTCGTATCTCTGAGACCAGCGGACTCCAGTCGCTGAGCTAAGACATACCGGAGTTCTTTCGCCTGGTGTTGCGTCAGTTAGTGGGTCAGTTTTGAATACCATCTTGACACCAGGATTATTGCACCGGCAGCTGCAAGTGCAATAACTTGGACCGTCTTATAAAATGTTGTAACTGATACAGAGAGGAATTTCTAAGGAAATTATAACCACATCGACATACGGAAACAATTACAGTAACTCGAACTGTGGATTCCCTCGTGGTCTTTATTCTACAATTCTGATTTGGTAAGTAAACAGTGATTTTTTTCTAAATAGTTGTGCTCACAGTTTGGTCGTATTGTCAAGACCTTCTGACTTTACCAATATCGCTATGGCAACGTAATCGACATTATTATTACTAGTATTGGAACACTTTGAGAAAGCTGGTTATTGATTAGTTGTTCAGACTACCACAATTTCAGATGGAAGCAATATGCATTCAGCAGCAAGTAAAGAAATATCTTTTTACGATTGCCATATTTTTCCCATGTCTTATGAGATCAATGTGACGTAAAACAGGACCTGCTTGTGTATCAAAACTTTCCATCTACACAAATAACCCGCCTTTGATTCCCAATGGACTTAAGTTGGGGTTTTTTAGCCTTCACTGACATGTTCCCTGGAGATTCACTAAAAGGATTTCTGCTTAATGTCAATCCATCTTTCTCAGTCATTGTTCCCTCTCCCCTCTCTCACTCTCTCTCTCTCTTCCCTTCTCTTCTGTGCTCTACCTCTCTTTTTGTTTCTTTCTTTTTTTTTGGGACAAGTACGCCATCAAAGAGCTATACTATACAATGCACAGGTCTCATTATTCCTGAAAAAATGGTGAGTGTGAACATCCCCATCAGTACGTTCCACCATCAGATAGTCACTGACCCTTAGGAGGAGGGTAGCATGTGACGAATGAATGTACATCTTTGTATCTTAAGCATCAAAACAAGTTTCGTTGTTGTTGTTATTATTGTTGTCACTCGTACCAGCTGTTGTTGTTGTGTTGTTGTTGTTTTTTCAAAGCTTGGTGTTACTTCTAATAATGAACACCTGCCAAGGTAGTTTGCCCCTCGACTGTTGTTTTTATGGTATAGATTTCTGTAAATCAAACAGAACAGGAGAAAGAGGGGAATGCCATATCATAGAAATAAATATCGGCTGAAAAAGGGGAAAAACGTGTTTATATATATATATATATATATATATATATATGTACACATATATTTTATATATATATACATAATATATACAGAATATGTATATATATATATATATATATATATATATATATATATATATATGTACATACATATATACAGTATATATATATATATATATATATATATGTACATACATATATACAGTATATATATATATATATATATATATATATATATATATATATATGTATATGTGTACACATACATATATATATATGCGTGTGTGTGTTTGTGTGCGTGAGTGAGTGCGTGTGTCTGTGGTGTATGAGACAAAGGCAGAGAAAGAGATAAAGTTGAAGAAATCTAAAGCAATTTACGTACATCGAGCTTACAAGCAAGTTTCCCTTCTCCAGTATACAACTTATTGTCAATCACAAATTAAAATCTGTCGGGTGTAACGGTTGTACCCTCCCACTGATGGCATGTAGCGTAAGCTCCTTCAAATATTTATGCAGTTTATACTAACACCCGTGATTATTATCATCATGATTTATACGTACAAAAGTACCGGTATATGGTTTGAATCTCTTGTGCACTTTGTTATTATATCGATTTGCTGATTTGACGTGATGAATTGGCTTCAGGTATCATCACCTTTTCCAAACAAAACAGCAACAATCCTATAACGGATTGTATTTTCTTATGCCTCCTATACACTCTCCCTACAAACAAACAAAACATACCAATGAAGAAATAAATAAACAAAACTTAAGATCTACAAATCTGAAAAGTTCCTTACAAAAGTTGATATTGATTTTGTACTTGTGTGGGAGAAGTGCGGTAGAGTGAATAAGGCTCTGGATTTGTAATCAGAAGGTCTGGGGTTCGAATCCTGTTCGATTCGTTAATCCGTTTAATTGAGAAGATGTTTTGCTACAATGTCCCCTTTGACCCAGGTGTATTTATTATGAATGGGTACATGGCTATGCTGGGGTAACGTTGATAGGCCCCTGGGAGAGTATTCTTAACACTGGAGATTCTATTCTACTCTACGTAAATCATATATCATTATATTATCATTCTTAATTTGATGGTTATCTTTATCGTCATTATCATTTTTGTTACAATATTACTACCACAACTACATGCACTACTACTACTACTGCTATACTACTACTACTACTACTACTACTACTACTACTACTACTATTGCTACTTCTACTACTACTACTACTACTACTACTACTACTACTACTACTACTACTATTGCTACTTCTACTACTACTACTACTACTACTACTACTACTACTTTTGCTACTTCTACTACTACTACTACTACTACTTCTACTACTATTGCTACTTCTACTACTACTACTACTACTACTACTACTACTACTACTACTACTACTACTACTATTGCTATTTCTACTACTTATAGGCCTACTATACCTCATTATTCAATTGATGAATTCTTAGTTAGAATTGTTTTTATTACAACTAATTGACAAATTGCCTTTCAACGACGCGAATATGTGCCGTTTATTCAGTGTTTTAGTAGCATCATACTCAGGTTGGACTCTAACCAACTATTTTCTGATTACGACATGCGTACACTGTACTACACTATCAGTGCAAGAAAAGTCAAACAATCAAGGTACAAAAGACGTCGGGGATCCCATCAATACACCCACTGGTGTAGGACACAGCTATATAATTCGATGTATGTATTGTGCTTTATGAATAATGAAGTCACATCATGCCGGATTAGGAAGCCAGGGGTATGATTGATAATTTACGGCAATTCAGTTAAGCTTCTTTATCAAAGTAAAACCCATGTTAATCACACCTGCCGATAATGTGTCAACACGGAATAGTTGAGCCTCCATCCCTGGTTTAGAGCCTCCCTCTGGTATCAGTATACCAGAAAAAAAATATGGTAGTAGTGGGGGTAGTTTCGTTGACGATGTGTTTACGTTTCATGCATGAACTATCCCAAATTTTTGTAAGAAATGGTTCTTCTTACAAACACTCGAGCAAAGAGCTTAATGAAACCATGCAACAATGATTATTAGAGAAACAGATTTCATCATTGATAAAAAACAACAACACCGAGAGCGCAACAAGTCAGTTTGACATTATATTTGTTCTCATCAAAAATAATTGTCTAAGAGACATAAGAAAAAGACAAAGAAATCAACGCATTATATCACTTTCGCTCCGAACATCTGCCGTTTTCACTTCATGCCATGGTATCAAATTTTGCACCTCACTATAATGACGTAAAGGCAAGCGAAAGATGATATTATAAGCCTGCGGCCACTTCGTGACATTCAATTGCGGTTGATGCGCCTAACCGCAGATTATGAATAACTTGTACAGTCCGTCGTAGTAACACAACTTCTGTATTGTTTTCTTTAATACAGAATGAGAGGTAGATTTCTGACATAATTATCCTTTCAGACTCTCCTTCTCTCTCTCCCTTTCTCTCCCTCTCTCCCTTTTTTTCTCTCTCCCCCTGTTCTGCATAATGAAATGAGACGTGTATCGTACGAATCTGCGCTAATCAATATTGTCGATTTGATTTGAATTGAATTGAATTGAATTAATTTACGTGTATTTCATTCCCTTCATCAACAACAAAAATATTTCAGCAGTTAGGCATGAATAACAAAATGCTATACAAAGAGAAATTATATACCATTGCTTTTATTATTGTTTACGTCGTACTTTGAGGAAAATACCTTTTTAAATTTACCAAACAAAAAGGTTTTATGACGTCATCTCAGGAGCTCATGTATTCATATTCGTCGTTTAACGGTATGTATACTCATGTATAATGCTAACAACACAAGAGGACTTTGTAGGCGTTCAGAATGTCGTAATTAAATCCTAAAGTGCACAAGAACCAGGGAACGAAAAACGTACGAATGGTTTGCGCTAAGAAATGTCAACATCTCCTTGATAAAGACTATCGTTGATAGTCCACCATATGACACGGCTGCATACAGGGCCCTAAAATATTGCCGCGATTAATTACACACACGTATCTGCTATCGTTAAAACCTATCATGGTGTATCATACGCACCATGGCGTTAAAACACCGAAGCTCTAGGGTTATTCGCAAAGTTATCCGCCGTTTGCAAGCTGAAGAGTTGCAACACAAACAGTAACATGGTGAAATATTTTGTGTTTGTTTCGGCCGTCATGTTTCTGCCCCCCCCCCCCCCGTAAAAAAAAAAAAAAAAAATCAGAAATTTAAACAAGTCGTCAAAATAGGCACGATCACCGAAAATGTCCACATCAATGTTCGACGATACCTTTACCCTCATTAGAGCGCGTCGCGGCAGAGTATACCAGGAGTTCGTGATTACAATGATATGCGTGCGCTCACCATTTCCACCTCTTTCCCATAACTATCGTTCTTGCCCTTTCGCCTTTCCATTACCTAATGTTTCTGCCACTCCCTAAAGCTTTGTGATGTTAACTTTATACGTCGTGGGTAATGTATGTCGCCATGACACTGGGTTGCTATTTCAAGGGCTTCCACGGTCACGTGACAATAGATTTCTTACTGATTGCGCGCCGAGGGCTGCCCAATCTGTATTTCAACGCCACCCGTGATAATAAAGGTATCGCTCAACTGTTAAAAGCGTCACACCAAAATACGTCATTGTTCACAATGTCATGGCGAAGACAAGTGCATGAACTTCGGTGATTATCGCTGCATGATGGAGCAGAGCATATGTTACACTCACTGACACAAACACACACATGCCAACACACACAAGCACATACACACAGTAACATACAGACATACACCTTGCACTCCACTCCACTGGAAGCCGACCCTAGTTCTGAAAAAAAAAATAAACAAACAAACAAATGACCTGTGTGAATTATGACTTTAAGCGTGTCTTTAAGCAGTAGAAATAAACATGATTTCCCCTACATTCCCTTTGTCTTCAAAGGTTATTAAGGTTACCTGTCAATGTCTTAAAGATAGAATTAAGATTCTTTTCTATTTTTTTTTCTGCTGATTTTGTTTTCTCTTTAAAAGCAGGTAATCTCGTAAAACTAATGAAGTAGATTTCCCATGCCTCTCCGAAATTTCCTTCTAGTTAATAGTTAGAAGCTCGAATTTACTCTCAAATACGATACCCAGGCTGTATAGCGCTCAAAACATACATTGTGTAAACATCTACTAACTTCTGACATGTTTGGCGCTCTCACGATTGAGACAATGTTAATAGAATATATTTTCTTTTTTTTTTCTATTGATGGCTTGTCTGGACTCTGCAGGAGTTAGAAGTACAAATGGGGGAGGAATATCCTTGGATCAATAAAGGGTTGATTGAGTGGTTCACATCACTATGCAAGCATGCTTTTTAGTGGACCTCTCAATTCTTTTTTTTTTCTCGAAACATAACTTTGTATTTTGCTGGTATGCATGTATATCTTTATTTGTTAACTATCATTTATTCTTTGCACAGTCGAATGTATACCTATGATATTCTTGATTCATTCTGTGTTATGTTTTATTGGAAAAAATAATGTAAATAAGTGAATTAAGGACGTTCCTCAGTTAAAGTGAAATCCATGTCATTTTCTTGAAACTTTCCATACCGTAACTTTGACCCATCCGAAGCCCAAATATGTAAATAAAACCGTAGGTTCATGTGCTTGTTTTTCTTCTACGAGACTTTGAAGAATATGACTTATCTGCCGTCCTGTACCAAAATGATAGCGTTACAGGATCAAGACCACGATTGGCGACAAAATCTGCAATGACAAACTTAAATCCCCATAATTCTTTAAAAATCCACGTTATTTTCTCCAAATTTGCAAGAATTGCAGGAAAGGGTACCCAAAATGAGGAAAAGGTTTTAAAGTTAGGGTTTACACTCTCATTCTTGAGCAAGCAGCGCCCTCACGCGGCAGAAAACACCGAAATCTCTCAAATCCTTCTCATCGACGTTTTCTGTTAGGGGTGAGCAAAAGGACAAGGATCATAAATCTTATGCTGTACTTTCAAAACCCATGTCATTTTCACAAAACTTTACCAAATTGTAGACAGAGGCTTACTTATTCCAGAAAAACAATCAAAAGTTGGGGTTCATGTGCTCGTTTTTGTGCTAGCAGTGCCCCTATGCGACATATATCATCGTAAGTCCCCAAAATCTGGTCAGGAACCTATGCAGGGATGCCCTGACAGGGTGGGTTCATAAAACTTATGCTGTACATTCAAAACCCATGTCAAATTCATGAAAATTGACCAAATTGTAGAAAAAGGCTTACTAATACCAGAAAAATAATCAAAAGTGGGGGTTCATGTGCTCGTTTTTGTGCTAGCAGCGCCCCACGCGACATAAGACCCCAAAATCTGGTTAGGAACCTATCCAGAGTAGCCCTAACAGGGTGGGTTCATAAATCTCATGCTGTACATTCAAAACCCATGTCATTTTCACGAAACTTAGCCAAATTATAGAAAAAGGCTTACTAATTCCAGAAAAATAATCAAAAGTGGGGGTTCATGTGCTCGTTTTTGTGCTAGCAGCGCCCTCATGTGACATATATCATTGTAAGTCCACAAAATATGGTCAGGAACCTATGCAGGGATGCCCTGACAAGATGGGTTCATTAGGCTTATGCTGTTCATTCAAAACCCATGTCAATTCCACCAAACTTGACCAAATTGTAGACAAAGGCTTACTAATTCCAGAAAAATAATTGAAAGTTGGGGTTCATGTGCTCGTTTTTGTGCTAGCAGCGCCCCCATGCGACATATATCATCGTAAGTCCCCAAAATCTGGTCAAGAACCCATAATGCAGGGATACCCTGACAAGGTGGGTTCATAAAACTTATGCTAGCTGTTCATGCCAAACCCATGTCATTTTAACGAAACTTTGCCAAATTATAGAAGAAGGCTTACTAATTCCAGAAAAACAATAAAAGGTGGGAGTTCATGTCCTAATTTTTGTGCTGGCAGCATCCCCAGATGATAGAAATCACCTCACCGGACCCCAAAATCTGGTTATAAACCTCTCGTGGGTGTCCTGATTATAGGTGGGGTTCGTGAATGTCATGCTGTACATTCAAAACCCATGTCATTTTTACGAAACTTTATCAAGAAGGGTTACTTAATGCAGAACAATTGTAAAAAATGGAGGGTTCATGTGCTTGTTTTAGTGCTAGCAGAGTCTCCTTGCGACAGAAATCATCGTATTTACCCCCAAATCTGGTCAGGAACCAATGCAGGGTTATACCCTGCTAAGTTGCATGAATCTCATGCGGTTCACTCGAAACCCCATTTTCTTTAAAACAACAACAACAACAACAAACAAACAAACACACAAACAAACAAAAAAACGTGTCACAATTGCAGTGATATGGTGAAAAATATTCAGAAAAAAAGGTCCATGTGCGTCTTTGTTATATTTCCCTTACACAGCCATAATGATATCATGTGGATGCAAGCGTGGAAAACTCCATATTATTGACATGCACGCTTGTTTGCTTTACCCACTTGCTGTAACCATGTACAGAAAGTGATAATGGAGGAAGAAGAATAAATATAAGGAAATGGAGTTTTGGCATTAGTCTGACGGTCCTCCAAAGGAAAACCAAATCTTAATACAATGACGTTGATTGTAGATTGTATGTGTTGGTTGTTGCAGTGGTTTGTAAAGTGCGTGTTGTAAGCTATAAATATGTACCTTGCCCCCCCCCCCCCCCCAAAAAAAAAAAAAAAAAAAAATCTTTGATTCTCCTTTTGTTACACCAGATTTGGTAATAAAAAATAATAATATATGAATGGTGAAAGTGATGAATAGTCTTGTTTGATAACACTTTCGTGACCTTGTATTTTGTAACCAAGAATAAAAAAACAATATTTGGTATTACTAGTAATGACAGGTTAAGATCCAATTTAGACTGATTTTTAACAGAGATACTCAGATTGTTTTAGCTGCTAGACCTAAAGATGAAATGTGTGTCATATGCTTGTTTTGTTGTTGTTGTTGTTTTAAACACCTAGTCAAATAGAGTAGTGAACTTTAGACCCCGACTAGGGCCTATAGGCCCTTGGTACCTAGCACTTGACTTTACCATGTTGATGACCGCATAATGAACTTCATGTCATAAAACAGATCTATGGATTGAAAATGGAAACAGCTCTGTTCCACTTCCAAGCTTCGCGATTCCGTCAATCAGTGTTGTGCTACCATGACCATGTATATGCGGCTCGGACCGCTGAACTTTGCGTAGTATGTCCAGATTATAACGCGTACAGTCGGCACGCGAGCCGAGCGAGGCCGCCCAGCGCGGCTGCCTGGCGCGGCCGCGGTGGGGAGCTGTCGGGTATCCGTACGTGCACGTGCCACACTCTAGCTCCATCTACTAGCAGCTGCTCGGCTCAGCTAGCTCAGCTCATCACTCGTGCGTGCGCTTCTACGCTCTTTGTTACGTCACTGACACCTGCGCAGCTAGGATGCGCACAAACTCAACTGAGGAACGTCCTTAAATTGAATTAAAAGGAGTTGTGAAATCAGCCATTGTTATATGGTATTCAGTCGTAAGGTAATATAAAAATAATCATGGGTCGTTTTCTAACCTAAAGGTTAACTTTTGGGGGCTCTGACGTAAATACGAGGAACCCGATAAACATTCAAGTTTATCAATGCCCTTTTACCGCGAACGAAATTCTGAACATTATGTAAAGTTGGCCTTTACGCAAAGTCCGACCTACTTGAGAACGAGGATCATACATAATTTACCGCTCGTGATGGTGTCGTTTAACGCAACAGCGGACGCCGCGACACTTTTTTTTATCATGCAGAAAACACCGCGAAGCAACAGAAAGCTGGGCATTATCGTAACGTGAAATTCAAGTCCATGAAATGAATATCAAATACTACTCATGCCTCCCGCCATCTCCGCACGCTCACCGAGTAACTCGACCGCGTGTAAACAAACATGACCGATTCATGTATGTAACGGCAAAAAAAAAAAGGAAGAAAAAAGCTCTATTTGGTGCCCAGCGACCAACCTCAACAAATAATGGGATGTCTTTCTTGATGAGGTGAGCACACGACGAGATGGATCAAGCGTGTCTATTATGCTTCCACCGATATGGGTGACAAAGATTCAAAGAGGGATGGGGGTGCCAGGGAATGTTTACCCTGACCTGTGGGGGGGGGGGGGGATCCTCTTCAGTGTTGGCACTAATCTTTCCCTTTCAGTAAATGGGCTCTGTCATTATCAGTGATCCAGCGACTGTTTTACGCCAGCGTCAAAGCGGGCATTTGCATATTATGTATGTTTTCCGATGATCTTGACATCGGGGGAGATTCGAACCAAGGGTTTGCTATTCATGTGCCCGGAACCTAGTCCACTTCACCTCCATACTCCCGAGACCTCGCCTTTGACAAGGGGATGATCATGCAGGAGCAGTGATGATGATAACGGCGAGAATGACTGTAGGACTTTTGAAACGTTGCTATGGTGACGATGATGTATAGGAAGATCATCAACCTCATCTTTGTCATTATGTAATGATGGAATGGAAATTTATGATCGTGCATCATTTATTTATATATATATTTATTCATTCATTTATTTATTTATCTATCTACCTATCCATCTATCTATCAATCTATCTATTCATCTGTCTATCTATTTAGTATTTCTTCTTGCTGGTGGTTCAGTGTTAGATTTGAACGTTTTCATTACCGGGAAATTTTAGATTTATTATAATCGCCTGATAACTGATGATATTCTATTGAAGGGGCATGATAAGTTCTCCAATGAAATTCCATTTCACCTCCTCCAAAATGGAATGATCTTTTCCGTGGCACATCTGTCCCAACCCACTCTTCCTACACTCCTTTCAGCCCCACTACACCACCACAACCAGATCCCATGACCGTGGTTAACACCAAGAAGGGATCATTACCATTGGCAAAAAGGAAATAACTCCATGGTATCAAATCATATTGCTACCCCCATCCATAAGATGTTACGTGATACGTGATACCATTGTCCCTGTACATTACGTAACGATTGTCATAATATATAGTACCCTCAACCTTTAGTTTGTCTACGTAGTAACGACTGCAGAGTTTGATAATACCGGTAGGTTGTACATACCCTTCTTGAGTCCTGTGCTATATCCTTCACGTGATATTCTGAAGGACACACGCGCGAAGACAGAGTTTGCCATCACATTTTTCAATCTTTCTAGTACAGTGTATGTTTTTGCTGACTTAAGTGGACAAGATGGACACTTTCTTTAAAGAATACTGTAGATATTTCGCACTTGCGGGAAATTGATATACTACTTTTGCAATGCACAGCAAGAGCTAACTGCTACACGAACTAAACACAGGGCAAATGCTTTCACATACATGATTTCGATGACGCAATAATAATGTTTAAGAAACGCTGTGCGATGGCTGTAGTAGAAATGAATATGAAACAAAAGAATACTGGTGTGTAAGGTTCGATGGTTTTAGTATATATCATGATATAATGTAATCGCATTTCTACTATCAATCATGGTATGCAACCAACTAAGCTTTATTATTTCCAAAATTATTATTTTTTGTTTTGATTTAATTCAAATTAAACCCAGATGGAACAATGTCTGTAAAATGGTATTCCGTGAACACTTTAATAGATACAGGCTTCTTGCTTACATAATGCGTACCTATCGTGTAATTTCACTATGAAGTGAAGTAGGCATATACATTTTTGGTTCATGGTAGGATGCCAGATTTTCCTATTTCTATTTCATTATAAAGGGAAATCTCTGGGAAATCTCTAGGTTTTCATATTCATGACTTGATTATGATTTTTTTTTTAAATAAAGATGATGATGATAATGATGGCAATGGTGATGATTATCATCATTATAATTATCAGTATTAGTATTATTTCGTCTTTTTTTGAGGGGTGGAGGTAGGAATGGGTGGATGGGATTATTGTAAAGGTCTCGAAGGTGTGAACTTTGTAACTAAGCTGAGAGCGTGGATACGGCACCAGCATGAGCTTGGTATGAGCGGCTTTACCTTCCCGCGGGAATATTTGTAATCAGAGTAAGATGTAGACGGATTTTCCCCCCTATCAATCTCGAGACAATCCGTCTATCCCGCTGGACCGCTGCCTGTCTATCACGACGACTCTCTTCACGCCATTATCTTGCCTGAAGCACAGACAGCATAATAATATATTACACATAGCACAACATGTCTCTTCCATGAACCCTCACTATCTAAATGAGCCTCATTATACACGAGATCGCCGCGTTAGATCCTATTGCACAGACCAAGCACGGATAATTAGCAAGCCACCTTCTACACCAATTAGTACGTCAGTGGTGACGAGATTGTAATGGAAACCGATGGCGGGAAGAACGATCTATTATGCGAACATCTGACAACGCGCACCGGTAATTACTTTCTCCATTATAGCTGTAATAGGTCGGTAAGACAGTCATCTGGTACTTAAGGCCGCAGAATCCGAAGAAGTTGCTCATCGCAAGCGTTATAGAACCATTGCAATTGCACCCTATAATACACTCTCAGAAAGCTGTGCAACCTATATAATATATATGTGCTCATGTCTCACTTTCTTCTATTTCCTTCTTTCTTATTCTTCTTTTCTTTTACTGCTGATTCTCTTAATTCTTATTTCGTCTAAAACACTGCTTGATTGAGAAAAAAATCTGATCATGTGTTTTCTTTTCATATATTTTTCACTATTGCATGTCATGATTATATACTCACATGACTCATGGCAATCAGTAACAAAACGGCAGTGTCAGTACTTTTATTTCTCTTACATAGTATCAAAGTTTTTTTTTTTTTTTTGGATGGAATAATGACTACATACGCACACATACGCACATACATACACACACGCACAGACAATCATTCGTACACTTGCGTTTGCTTTGTAGGAATAAGGGGTTATTAATACAGGCTTTGTCTAGACCTTTTTTGTCTGAAAAATAAAGTAATTGGAATGGACTTATCACTATAGCCATGATACTGACATTATATAACTACAAACCCAGCTCCCTTGTATGAACAGCAAACGATTGCTTTGGGATTTCGTAAGTGCAATCCAGGCAATTACAGACCAATTTCCTTGACTTGTATCTGCAGTAAGGTGATGGAACATATAGTGCTCAGCCATATCTCAAAACATGTAGCTGCCAGCAACATCCTGGTAAATGAACAACATGGGTTTAGGCAGAAATTGTCCACCACCACTCAACTCTTCTCTGCCACCCATGACTGGGCACACACCTTACAATGCAGAGGCCAAACAGATGTCATCTTTCTCGATCTTTAAAAAGCCTTTCACCGGGTACCTCATCATCATCATCTACAGACCAAACTGGAATATTATGGCATAAAAGGAGACACACTGCATTGGACCATGTCCCTGCTTTCCAACAGGCAGCAAGCAGTTGTTGTCAAGGGCTCCCGCTCGTCTTGGATGCCTGTGACATCTGGGGTACCTCAAGGATCGGTTATCGACCCAGCCCTCTTTCTGCTGTATATAAATAACATTACCGTAAACATTAAGTCCAAGATGCGCCTCTTCGCAGATGACAGTGTGATCTACAGAGAAATCCAAACCATGAATGACGTCGCCATCCTTCAGCAAGACCGTCAAACCCTGGCAGACTGGTCAACAAAATGGCTTATGGCATTTAATGTTGAAAAGCGTGCTTCCCTCACCATCACAAGGAAGAAAACCCATTGAACGCAACTATAACCTCTGCAATGAGTCTGTACCCAGGGTCGACAAATGCAAGTATCTCGGAGTCACCATATCTAGGGACCTCCGATGGAACACACACTGTCAACTCGTACAAGGCAAGGCTAGCAAAACCCTTGGGCTGTTAAGGAGAACCCTGTCATCTTGTTCCAAAGTTGTAAAATCCAAAGCATACATGAGCCTTGTTGCTGCTCGCTTTGTCACCTGCGACTACAAAAGATCCACCTCAGCTTCAGGGTTTGTCTCCAATCTGGGATGGGATCAACTGCACATACGTCGTCTCCATGCACAAAGCACCATGTTCTATAAGATACATCACCAGCAAGTCAACATCCATCTTCCTCACTTCATAACCCAAGCTCCATACATCAGCAGTAGAGATCATAATTTTTTTATACTGAAACTCACCGTCCCTGTAGCATCAATTGATTCTTATAAATTCTCCTTTTATCCCCGAACCACTCGCATCTGGAACCAGTTGCCAACCATGGCAGTTACTGCCCCAACAGTAGCTGCCTTCCAGGAGGCTGCCCTTCCTGTCATCAGAGGGCTGAAACCTCCTGTGGGTTCCATGTTGCTGTAAATCGTACAATATATTTAGTGTGCACATCACTATTTTTATTGCAAATATGCTACGACTGCACCATCACCTACTGTCAGCACATCCCATCCCAGTTTCGTTCGGAAAGAGCTGCTTCAGGGATTATCTCATCAAGGTTCGTTGAGATTGCATTAGATTTATTATGACACAATAGAAACATAAAGAATGAAGAAATGTTTCTACGTTTTGCGTTTGCTACTAAAGATATTTGTCCTTAGTTAACTTTTCATTTTGTCATGAATCAATCCATTGTCTTCAGAAGTCTGATATGTCATAAACGAAGTTTAAGGACATTTAGTTATTTAAGGAATTGCTTAGTGTCATTGAATTTGTGTTCTTTGTGTAAGTAATTCACTTTGCAAGTCAGTACTTCTAATGAATTACCTATACGCAACCTGATTGAATTATTCATGCTAGTGCAATAAATCGAAAATTCTTAAATGAAGAAGAAGAAGAAGAAGAAGAAGAAGAAGAAAATAATAATACAAAAGGGAGAGAAAGCAATATACACTTCTGAAGCAAGACAGTTTCAAAATGGTTCATGATCATTGTCCCTCGCATTATACACTTTCAGAGGCAAGATGGGGAAAGGGTAATAATGGAAGAGCTCACATCTCGTGTATAGGGTTATAGACCTACTATGCGCAATTACCACGACTCGCTGCTACTGTCAGAACTCAGCATCGCACTCGCTGCCATAGCTGTAAGTGCAGACGATATGATTTTATTGGGAATAAGCCGGTAAAGTGAAGCGCGAAACCAAGCCATGTATAGTTGATATACCTCATGCTTTCAGTGAATACGTGAAGAGCAATTAAGGTTAGTGGTGGGCTCTCATCTGCGTGAATTCCTAGTTGGCAGTCAATTAAGAATGCCGGAGCCGCATTAAGTTGAAGGCGAGAGATACGAACACATACATGTACACAAACATTATACAGAGGCATATAATTATACACAGTATACAGTGACCAACAGCAAATAGAGTGGAAGGAAATTTACCTACTTTTTTTATTGTGACCAAGACTAAGATTGAAGGTTTAAAGTTTGTCTCATATTTGTTATTTTCCGTTGAGATAAATCTAGTGTTTTTGTTACGAGCTATCGGTGTTGATAACGAGATAACTTTGACGAGCGTACAATATAGCGCTGCTGTGCAATCGCAATGCCCTTGATAATTATGATCTATATTTCATCGATTGATATGAAATATATCTAACCCGATTAAACGCACTTCAGATCTTCATGGAGAATCACCATCGCGAATAGTATATTGGTTTTCTGTTCTTTTTCGTCCTATTTGGGAGAGAGGGGAAATTCCACACTGTATTACTTAGAAGACCTTTCCTTCTTCGGGCAAGTGCATATTGGAGTGGACTCTATTTCCAGGGAAAATGATCACTGTTCAAAATCAAAATTGTGTTTGTCTTACAGGAAATAAAAAGAAGGTGATTGGTATATTGGTGTGACTTTTGTAAACATTTTTACCAAGAAAGGGGTATAGAGTGTACCTCATTTAAGAATTTTCATTTTTTTATATATTTGTTTGACTGTATGAGTACAAAGTAGCTACTACTATGCCTGACTTTGGTATATATATATATATATATATATATATATATATATATATATACACTCACACACACAATTTTTAATGATGTTCTTTATATGAATGTCGATATCAGCATCGTATTCAACTATAAAACGAATACAAATACACACACATACATTCACATAGATATCTATTACATGGTCGTTTTCTCTCCCTGTATACTAATCCAACGGCCAGCGATGACTGGGTGTACCATGAGTTGTAGCAACTTACAAGCATCTAGAATAGAACTATGTTATAGATTGATGATTATAGAGTAGATTTCAGAATATGTATTGATTCAGGCAGTGGCGTAACTACGGGGGGGGGGGCATGGGGGGGGGGCACGTGCCCCCCCCCCAATCCGCTGGTAAAAAAAAAAATGAAAAAAAAAGAAGAAAAAAAGAAGAAAAAAAAAACCCTACCAAAATGGTAATTCAAGGGTTGGTAAACTGCTTTTGAAATCGACATGAAAGGATGATCAAGAAAAAAGATATTTTTCTAAGATTTCTTTTAACCATATAATTAAAGAGGTATTATAGTGAAACATTGTTCAAAAAGCCCGGAGACGACAAAAGATTGTGATTCAGTGTGATTCCTGGTTGGCATTTTGAATACAAGCAGGATGTGCGCAGTGTACTCAGAACATCGGAATGGCAAAAAGAGTCGCTGCAATGTTGCGCAATGTGATGTTTGATAGGTTGTACACATTTGCTATGAAAGCTTTATCATTGATATTGCAGTGTTGCTTTACATACTAGTCTATATTTAAATGCCTTGATGATTGCCAATAATAAGACTTGACCTTGGCTATTTCCTAACTTTTCCATCTATATGAAACACACACACTCACAAACACAAACAAATTAGGGGATGCTCTATATAAAGTGCAGATTTTGGACATCCTTCTCCCGCTTGGTCACTTCGACGCCCCCTCGCTGGTCATACCTCCCCCAATCATGAACATAAACCAACACCCTTGACTACCAGTGGCGAATCCAGGGGGCTCACCGGGCGCCCCCTCCCTCCAAAGCGAAAAAATATATATGTAGCTACAAACGACAGTTTTTGGACTGTAAAATGTCAAAATTTTCAAGCTCGCTCGCTTCGCTCGCTCGCATTTAATCATTATGCAATTCTCCTGATGCTGCTGTCAGTAATTGCCAGCAGTTACGCCCGGTGCGTCCCCTCCCCTTAATTTCCAAAGCGAAAAAATATAGCTAAAAACGGCAGTTTTGGGACTATAAAATGTCAAAATTTTCAAGCTCGCTCGCTTCGCTCGCTCGCATTTAATCGTTATGCAATTCTCCTGATGTTGCTGTCAGTAATTGCCAGCAGTTGCGCCCGGTGCGCCCCCTCTCATTAATTTCCAAAGCGAAAAAATATAGCTACAAACGGCAGTTTTGGGACTGTAAAATGTCAAAATTTTCAAGCTCGCTCGCTTCGCTCGCTCGCATTTAATCGTTAGGCAATTCTCCTGATGCTGCTGTCAGTAATTGCCAGCAGTTGCGCCCGGTGCGTCCCCTCCCCTTAATTTCCAAAGCGAAAAATATAGCTAAAAACGGCAGTTTTGGGACTATAAAATGTCAAAATTTTCAAGCTCGCTCGCTTCGTTCGCTCGCATTTAATCATTATGCAATTCTCCTGATGTTGTTGTCAGTAATTGCCAACAGTTGCGCCCGGTGCGCCCCCTCTCCTTAATTTCCAAAGCGAAAAAATATAGCTACAAACGGCAGTTTTGGGACTGTAAATTGTCAAAATTTTCAAGCTCGCTCGCTTCGCTCGCTCGCATTTAATCGCTATGCAATTCTCCTAATATTGCTGTCAGTAATTGCCAGCAGTTGCGCCCGGTGCGTCCCCTCCCCTTAATTTCCAAAGCGAAAAATATAGCTAAAAACGGCAATTCTGGGACTATAAAATGTCAAAATTTTCAAGCTCGCTCGCTTCGTTCGCTCGCATTTAATCGTTATGCAATTCTCCTGATGTTGCTGTCAGTAATTGCCAGCAGTTGCGCCCGGTGCGCCCCCTCTCCTTAATTTCCAAAGCGAAAAAATATAGCTACAAACGGCAGTTTTGGGACTGTAAATTGTCAAAATTTTCAAGCTCGCTCGCTTCGCTCGCTCGCATTTAATCGTTAGGCAATTCTCCTGATGCTGCTGTCAGTAATTGCCAACAGTTGCGCCCGGTGCGTCCCCTCCCCTTAATTTCCAAAGCGAAAAATATAGCTAAAAACGGCAGTTTTGGGACTATAAAATGTCAAAATTTTCAAGCTCGCTCGCTTCGTTCGCTCGCATTTAATCATTATGCAATTCTCCTGATGTTGCTGTCAGTAATTGCCATCAGTTGCGCCCGGTGCGCCCCCTCTCCTTAATTTCCAAAGCGAAAAAATATAGCTACAAACGGCAGTTTTGGGACTGTAAATTGTCAAAATTTTCAAGCTCACTCGCTTCGCTCGCTCGCATTTAATCGCTATGCAATTCTCCTAATATTGCTGTCAGTAATTGCCAGCAGTTGCGCCCGGTGCGTCCCCTCCCCTTAATTTCCAAAGCGAAAAATATAGGTAAAAACGGCAGTTTTGGGACTATAAAATGTCAAAATTTTCAAGCTCGCTCGCTTCGTTCGCTCGCATTTAATCGCTATGCAATTCTCCTAATATTGCTGTCAGTAATTGCCAGCACTTGCGCCCGATGCGCCCCCTCCCCTTAATTTCCAAAGCGAAAAAATATACCTAAAAACGGCAGTTTTGGGAACATAAAATGTCAAAATTTTCAAGCTCGCTCGCTTCGCTCGCTCGCATTTAATCGTTATGCCATTCTCGTGATGTTACTGCCAGCAAACTGCCAGCAGTTGCGCCCGGTGCAACCCCCTTAATTTCCAAAGCAAATATATATATACATATATATATATATATATATATATATATATATATATATATACATACATACATATATTATTATGTATAGCTACAAACGGCAGTTTGGGGACTGTAAAATGTCAAAATTTTCAAGCTCGCTCGCTCCGCTCGCTCGCATTTAATTGTTACGTTATGCAATTCTGATGTTGCTGCCATGAGGTGCCCCCCCAATGTCTTGACCCACGGTACGCCTGCCACTCATTTAACACAAAAGACGTGGTCATTCTAGACAGGGAAGCCAATTGGTTCAAGCGCGGTGTTAAAGAGGCCATTTGGGAACGAGTGGAGGAACCTAAACTGAACAAGAAGGGGGGCTTACGGTTCAACTTGTCACATACGTGGGACCGGGCAGTCCGTGAGATTCCAAGTCGTCTGTCACGCACGGGTAGTGCACCCTTGCGTGACGTTCCTACACAGCTTCACGTATATAACGACCAGCCTTCTTCTGGAAGGATGCCAGATGAAGCTGATTGTGATTAATCAGCGAAACGTTGCCAAAAACGTAAGTTAAATTCCAGTTCTTCGATTCATAATTCGTCTCAAATCTACATCGACTGGATGAATAATAACTTTCATCAACATGTGCATGATAGGTTTCTCAATATCTAATGAGGTAAAACATGTATGATTTTCATATAAAGATATACTTTATTTTTGTGAAGAAGGGACTACAATTTTGCGCAGGCTAGCATAGATTACACCACCGTTGCGGGGTACTCTACCTACCTAGCAGCTAGTGCACTGGGACGGCAGCTTGGATGGCAGCTATAATACATTAACATTGTGTCTCCCATATCCGGCCAATTCGCTTTATCCGGATGAGTGCCGGTCCCGACATGGCCGGATAATCGAGGTCGAACTGTAAGAGATAATCTCCTGGATACAAACTTTCGTCTCCCCCATTTTCTCCCTTCCCTCATCTTTCTCTCCCTCTCCTTGACTCTCCCTCTCTCCATCTCTTTCTTTCTTTCTTTCTTTCTTATCCCTCTACACGTCTCTCTCTCTCTCTCGTTCTATCTCTAGCAATGTTTAGCGAAATAAAGCATTTCTGTGGTGTGCACTGAGCTGAAAAGATTTCTATCTTTCCAGGCATGTGTCATTGGCATGTTTGTGCTTTGATAAGCTCATTTGACCACGTCCTCAATGCATCCTGGGTGAGAGTTGCTATGCCCCTTCTCAACATCCACTTTGGCTTGTCCCTTCAACGGATTTTTTTTTTTCCCTTGAGCACCCCTCATGTTTCTTACGTACTGTCACAAACACACATAATATACACTTATCAAAACACACACAAATGTACAATCACAAACACATATACGCAATACACACACACACACACACACACACACGCAATGTACTCGCACACATCAAAACAAACATATTATGAGAAGGCCTTCAACGTAGAATATCGTTCTCCTGGCCCTATGTACTAACTTTTTTTTTCTAAAATAGCGCGTTTTGCACCGAGCCTATAGCTCCCAAAGCATCTGACAGCTGCATGTACAGATGTAGTATTTGCTTATCATGCTATCCCTTCCCAATCTTTGTATGCATTTCTTCTTTTTCTTTCATTCTTATTTTTGTTTTGTGTGTGTCATAGCTCCTTTGCTCTCCTGAAGAGTGGCCTTTCTCTTTTAGATGTGTGTATACCGCTGAGTCAGGGTTGAAATCCACACTGCTGGGCCTTCTGTGTTGGCTCATACGGGCTTTGAGGGATTGTTGGGTTTCCCCGATGTAAAAGTCCTCACAGTCTTCCTGTTCACACCTCACCCCGTATACCAGATTCCTCTGTTTTTCTTTTGAAATCTTGTCCTTCACATGTACCAGCTTTTTCCGTAGCGAGTTGTGGGGTTTAAAGGCGGTGGAGATTCCATGCTTTCCAAAGACTCTTTTAATCTTTTCAGAAAGATCATATATGTATGGGATGGTGATGGTGATTTCCCTTGTGTGACTGGAGCTGGTGCCACTTCTTTGGGCGGATTTATTGCCAGTTCGCTTGGGACTCTCGGCTTTGGAGAACGACCAATCCGGATATCCACATCTAGCTAGTGCCTGTTATAAGACGTGGTCATTCTAGACAGGGAAGCCAATTGGTTCAAGCGCGGTGTTAAAGAGGCCATTTGGGAACGAGTGGAGGAACCTAAACTGAACAAGAAGGGGGGCTTACGGTTCAACTTGTCACACACGTGGGACCGGGCAGTCCGTGAGATTCCAAGTCGTCTGTCACGCACGGGTAGTGCACCCTTGCGTGAGGTTCCTACACAGCTTCACGTATATAACGACCAGCCTTCTTCTGGAAGGATGCCAGATGAAGCTGATTGTGATTAATCAGCGAAACGTTGCCAAAAACGTAAGTTAAATTCCAGTTCTTCGATTCATAATTCGTCTCAAATCTATCATGCACATCTTATGAAACTAGTGAAATAGATCCATGAAAGTCACTGTTTTTTCTCAATTTTTGGATGAAAAAAAAGTCTTTCACTTCGTGAACACGTCCGGATAATAGAGATTTCCGGATAAAAGGAGGCCGGACAATCGAGGTCGAACTGTATTTGATAAAACGTAACAGAAAAAACAAACACAAGCTAAACAAAGAGACTGATCCAAAGAACAGGGAAGATAGCGTTGAAAATAACCATGCAAGAAACGTCTGGATTATTATTCTGCAGTTGCATTTTCTGTCCTCTAAGCAAAGTTCAGATAAGTTATTCGTCTTATTTTGTTATGTTTTGCTCTCATGTGTGTGTGTGTGTGTGTGTGTGTTGTGGGGGGGGGGGCTCACAATAACTATTCATCAGAATGCTTTCCCCTTTTGACTAGAAATTCACACCTCAAAAAGGCCGCTGTGTATAAAGGAATAATAGAGGTGTAGGTGTTTTTGCTGAAGCACGCCGTGACCAAATTACTCCAACTATCCCCTCTGCCGAATATAAAAGAACAATAAGGGGAAATCATAAATAAATTGATAATGATTTCCCTGCAAACATGAAATCGTATTGAAGGCAGCAATTTTCATTAGCGTTAAAACTTTTCATGGTAGGGAACAAATTCAAAGCACAGTAGGCGTACACGCAAATCAAGACCAGCAGTTATAGCCTGAGTAAAAAGTAATGGAGACCAGTATCAACCTCTGTCACTAGAAAAATGTGAAAATACGCATAATGAAAAACTTCGGGGAGGTGTATACACACACACACACACACACAGATGATTGCAGAGAAAAAAAAAAACAAAGGGGAATACGCGCTGTTTAAAATTGCCTGCTAGTACACGTAGTGCATGTCTTTCTGCAAGGTCCGCTTATACAAAACAATGTTGATCTCGATGCGTCGGCGTGTGTATGGACGTAATAATGTTCTTATAGAATACTCATGTGTCTGACATCGCCATAAAGGTAGGCGTTTCGATGGGTTCATATCTAGGAAAGAAAGCTCGTGTAATTAATGATTGACTTCAAACTTCATCGCGCTCTTGCACTGCACTTGATGAACCATACACACACGCAGACACACAATGTACACAGCACATAAAAACGTTATTTCACTAGCACACACACACACACACACACACACACACACATGACATAAAATCTGTTTGTGTTTGCACAGTCGTACAAACACCCACACGCAATAATATGATGTACAATATACTAAGTATACTCTTGTGTACACCCTCATGATACTTCTACAAAAACACTCTTGTGTACACCGTCACATACACTTCGACAAACACGCACACACGCACGCACGCACACACACACGAACAAGCATTCATCTCTCTTACACAAAATGACATTAGTTTATCACCTTGAAACCTGGTGACAATAAGGCATGTGATTCAAATATCAATGAGAGGAATGCAAAATAATGTAGGTTTTACGGTGCAGATTGACACTATTTATAAGAGCTGATTATCTTTCTGTGAAACATTCATCACAACTTTGTACGCTGATTGCATATATAAAAGAATCGATACATTCCTTTGAACCGCATCAGGACAATTACCGCCCCCGGACAATTACCCCTGGCTAAATACCGGTAAGTGATAGGGTTAGAGTAAAGATTAAGGTTAGGATTAGATTTAGAGTTAGAATAGGTTCATGATTGAACCTACTAGTATGTCTTGTTAGCCAATACTCAATTCTTTTTTTTTTTTCATTTTTCAAATTTTTTCAGGATTAGGATTAGGATTAAGGTTAAGGACAGGTGAAGGGTTTGGGAGTAATTTTCCAGGGGTAATTGTCTAGGAACCTATTTGAACACAATACATTAGTTAAACGGTGAACAAACAAAAACTTAGATATCCATACATTAACCGTATTGTTATTCTATCACATCCTCCTTTGGCATTGGAGACATTGACAGGCAAAGATATACCACTTAAATATAAAAAAGACGACGGAATACTGGTCCCGCTGAGTGAGCATTGTGTTCATCGTTCGTTCTGTCATACAATCATGTACTGGGACTCCGTGTAATGACAATTGCACATCGTAAACATTTGGAGCTATATGTGTGAGATCCTTGTCTCAACTAATGTCCGTCTCTTACTCTGTTTCCTGTTTTCTGCAGTACCCCACCCAGAGAGAGAGAGAGAGAGAGAAAAGGAAAAATAACAGCATAAAACATTGGAGACTTTCTTGCCTCGCACTGACATCATCAAAATCGACTAGAACTAAAACCCATATGGCTCACATGCCGATTCACAATTGAAAGTTTTGACATTTGAAATGTAAGGCACGATAAGTATTTTGCCCACATTTGAATATGTCAGGGTTCGCTACACAACCACTCTACAACCTTTCCCTGCCAGAACTCGTAGCTATGTCAGAAATGTCGTGGTATACGGCATGGACTTGAACACGCTTATTTCGGTAGACTAAAGACAGCTTTCGGACGACATTATTCTATGGGGGACTACATGAATAGCATACACACATTCACATAATTTTGTACACTATATTTGATAGATAACAATGTCTATTATTAAAGCATCACGTTGATGTGTAAGAAAATTCGAAAACCATATAGTATGTATAATAATTTTTTATGATGATCTAAAGTCGAAGGAAATAGCGTCATCATTGGCCATCATGCTAATGCACCTGCACGACAGGGGGATTAGTCTTGCGTCCATGTTGTGAGCTATCTCTTGTTGTTCGTCTATTCCTAATGAGCTGTTTGAAGTATAATGTGCCTGTTGCTTCATTGATATTCAAAGCTACGATGGGGCTCAGTACGTTTTCCCCCAAACTGACGCGCTTTTATTACGTAACATCGCATGTTGCCTATATACCTACATTGTACATTTGATAGAAATCAATGATGCCATCCATATAATCATGAGCCAACTGATCGCCTCTCGCGGTTTTGGTGAGGTAAAGTTATGTTAATAGTTCTGACGCATTTTAAATCCATCTCAGAAAAATTATTCTCATGCCACAGTGGTACATTGTTTTTATGTTTAAATGTACTCCAAATAACTTCCTTCTGTAGCTTGTAACGCATCATATTTAACAATTCGAATCTGATCCACCACTCAATCGATTATTATCTAAAGTAAACTCCAAACTATACAACCCATTAAGTGCACCTCACTACACTCTTCTGGAGCATTTATATTGAAGGCAAGAAATACTACAGGCAAAACTTGTACAGATTTTCTTAACCCTGCGCAATATATCATATTCACATTTCATAAGCACACACACACACACACACACACACACACACACACACACACACACACACACACACACACGCACACACACGCTCACACACACACACACACATATATATATATATATATATATATATGTATATATATTATATATGTATAGTTAATATATGTATATATATGGGCCGTGGCGCGAGGAAAGGGCCCTTAGCTCCGCAGCGCGCAAACGCCAGAAAACGGCGCGGAAGTTTGACAAAGCAATACGCGCAAAAAAGATCAACTAGCTAACTGCGCGCAAATGCATAGACTCATCATAAAGTGACAGGATTTGGACAAAACATGTTTTTTTGAATGTCGTGAGGGGTCATATAGAATTGGAATTTCAGAAAAAGGTTTGCATATCTAAATACGTCAGAGTTCCTTCCACAATGTGGAGGTGAAAACTCATTTTCGGTATTTAATGCCATAAGGGCCCTTTTCTCGCGTCACGGCCCAATATATCTATACACTCATAAGTTGTACATTTATATCGACCATCAAATACACAAAGATTCCTTTTTTTTTTCTGTTTGATCATAAGCCTTTTTTTGCTTCTGTATATTTATCAGTGGAAAAACTAATTGTTTGCGTTTCTTCTATATATTTCTTACATTTGTTTCAAGACCGCCATCCTAGATAATCTTTCTATGCTTATATGATGGTGATGTTATATTCGTTGGATGAGGTTGCGCATATAACTTCAGATAAACACTAGAATTGTTTAAAAGCTACGTTCCTTCACATCAATTTGCAAATCATTTCGTAATCATATTTTCGTGCTTTAAAAGAAACGATAGATACAACAAAGAAAGAAAGAACAACTACAATTTTGCGTATTCTTTCTTCTGATCAAAATGCTCTGACATGTTTCTCACGCAATTAGTCTAAAGGTCAAACATGATTTTGAAAAATCCCTGGATCAGTATGCTTGACATTTACACAATGTAGAGCACCATGTATTTTGATGCTAATTGTTTAATCAACAATTGTAATTACTATTATCAATGACATGTCTTGGACTAAATTTGTGTTAGGAATACTTTTTTTTTTCTTTCAAAGTGGATTAGTTCAGGATGTTCGTGAACAGGCTGATATAATAACTAAGAAGCCAGCATAAATCTGGGCCCCATGCTACCCGAATGCCTAATTCCCCTGGCCTAAGTGACAACTTACGGACTTCGTCTGCAAATTATCCTTGGTAACTAGATTATTTTCCTCCGAATCTATCAATCTTCCACCCTCTCCCTCTCTCTGTCGCACACACACACACACAAACAAACAAACACACACACACACACACACACACACACACACACACACACACACACACACACCAGCCGCTGTCTCACAGTGCAGGAAGGAGTCGCCTGAGTTACACCAAATGAAATTTATTGGAACAGTCGTCTTGGGCACCTCTCAAGCAAATCGCCTTACCGCCGTACCTCGGGGGTGACAGGATGCGAAACCCATAGATTCATTAGGGTTGATTCGGTACGCCGCGTTTTCTTTCCCTGACCCATAATGACTCGGGTAGCAGCCGGAGAAAAAGGGGGGCTTTCGCGCAAATTCCCTTCCTTGAGCACTCGCAGTCCATTTTCTAGTTTTTGCAAGCTTAGAATGTTAAAGGCGCACTTGTCTGCTATGATTACTGAGCTTAAGTGTAAAACTAGTCTACGTATAGGCCCACCATACTATGGTGATCGGTAGCTACAAACATTCACAAAGTTTGCCCCAGACAGTGTGCGTGCGAACTGCTGTGTTTTATTGCGTCAATTTCCTAAAATCAAATGGGAATCACTGTGATAAACTTGTTTACTCCCCTCTTCTAAAGCATTATATAGGGAGATACTAAGATTCTTTCGACGCTGATTAAAAGGAACTTTCTGTGAGCAAGAGAAACGAAAGACTTCCAAATGATATTGTAGTGACATATCAGACTATTAACACTAACACTGGTGGATGTAAATTGAACTATGTTTATGTTTTAATGGATTGCTATTATCTTTTTTAGACTGTCCCTGACGAAGACCCTCTGCCAGTTTTGTAAAGAAAAAATATATATCGCAATGATTACAGTATTTCCTGTCAAAGGCCGGTTGAAACGCCATTTTAGATCCGATACATGAAGCTCATGGGACAAGTCTGAAGCTAATTTCAGTACCTCTGCATCACTCGGAACAGAACTCGTTTCTTTTCATCGTCAACAATATTTTGATGATTGACAATTATGACGAAAGGTCATAGAGTGTCTTGCATGTGCATGTCATTAGTGATGTTTGGCTATGAAGGTAGGCGCAGTATTTTGCTAAATGTGGGTTTCGATAACTTTCTCAAAGTTAACTCAAGTATAATGACGATTTCTCTTCATATAATTTGTGTGAATCCCCTCGCAGAGTTCAGCATATCAAGAGTAACACCAGGAAGTATGGGGAGTGGTGAATTTATTTTTAATGGGTTTACTAAGGACATTAGAGTTATAAAAGTTTAAAAGAAGAATTTTAATGATATAAGAACTGAGTTTTGAATGACAATGGAATGTCGAATGATTGGATAGGATGTACTAATATATGAATCGAGCATTCAGTACCGGACTGTGAGTGTCGTACTGCTCTGTATATGAAGCAATCTTCGTTGGAATTAAATGTATTTGACACATTTTGCGTTCTGTTGTTAAAATGTATTAAAGTATAAGTAAAAGAGTGAAAAAAGGTGAATAGATGGGGAAACGAGGAAGATAGATGGAGAGAGAGAGAGAGAGAGAGAGAGAGAGCACAAATTTTCCCCTTTCACACATTGGTAGACTGAAGTCTAGCATTTATATCCCAATCAATCAAAGTGTGAGTCGCCACATGCGGTCGTCTTGACAACCATACGAATTTTAATCGGTGCAAAATGCTTCCTGATAGTCTCAGACTACGAGCCCTTTCAGCGTCCTCTTCTAAGATTAGTGACGGTTTGTGTTTTTACGTCAAAAACTGTATGTCTCCTGAACCCAATTTAAATTTTCTTTTACTCATAAAAAGAGATGACTTTGAAAATAATTCGATATTCACAATTTAGTAAGCCAAATAAATTGTTTACATTCTCTTTTTCACGACAAATTGTCTCAATGAAAAGACTACCTGACAGGAAGTTCGACAGAGCTCGTCCGGCAGACGATTGTCCAGCGGGATTATAAAAGCGTGCGAAAGACAGGCACGACGGCCAAACCTCCCCATTCAGTCCAAGCGTTAGATGCCCGACACTGCAGGTGAATATCATCGCCCAAGGAAAATTGATGAATGCCCATTCATATTGGCTAACGACGACTTGGCGCTGGAAAGGAACATGTGTACACACACACACACACACACACACACACACACACACACAACACCAGATAATCTGAAAATACCACTATGAGATAAATTAATGAACAAAGTAGTCTATTACCTACTTGTGGGTGAGTATCATTAAATTTTCTCTCGAAAAACAACAAGAAAGAAAGAAAAAAGGCCTCAGCAAGCAACACACATCGTTATCAAAGGCAAACTCATCTAAGGTGTCATATCAACAGGAAATATGGGCTCGGTAAGCTTCTGTCGAAGGAAAAAGAATGTTCTCTATAGCACGCTATATCTATATCCCTGCTATTTGACCAATACCTCTTCTTGCACAAGCCTACCAATTTTTATCCCCTTTTTTCTGCCGTATATGTATAGAGATCAGTGCGAATGAAAGCAATACAGTGTGCCATGCTTTATATCGAGTGATTTTCGTTAAAACTTAACGTTAACCCACGTTAACGCGGGCTTAGATTGAGTGATATGATACATCTTGCATGCAGCTCGCTGCTTAAACAAAAGAAGAATAAAGTTGAAACGTTTCACAAGGCGAGGATTCCATGGTGAGATTAGTATGAGTGGAGTTTTACATCTCGAAATTAGAGAGTAAACTTGGGTGGACTGATCTGGCCAAGAACGCCAAGCAATATTGATATGACCGAGCGAACCCTCGTTAGGTGTCATTTTGTTTCCTTGCTTAAAAAAATGATCTCCACATAAGTTTGGAGAAGCCATCATTTCATTAACTTCAGTTCTTGTCGGAGCCGAGAAGCTCCAACTGGACAACTTTGAAATGGGATGATGCGGATGCATTTGAACTGAACTGACTTGCGCGTGACATTGCAATGCACATGGTAGATGAAAGCGTTTTCATCGCAGCATGTACAATGTATCATACATGGGAATAAATCACATTCTCTCTTTTACTCTATCTCTCCCTTTGTGTGTGTATATGTGCGTGTGTGTGCGTGTGTGTGTGTGTGTGTGTGTGTGTGTGTGTGTGTGTGTGCGTGCGTGCGTGCGTGAGAGAAATAAATGTCGTCTGTGCTTCGATTAGGTGCCAACATCGTGTAAGAACATCATGTAGGAACAGCATCGGCGGAGGAAGTATAGCCGAGATAGAATAATTCACTAGAGATATCGGCTATGTGAGCCTTTGCAATATATCTATGTTAGCAATATCATAATATAAAGCCATGTAAAAGTAAAGTAAGGTTATATTTAAACATAGATATGACATGCTCAACAAAAACAAATACCAAAACTGGCCGAAAGCTCGAGTGAATAAAATAATGATCGGTGCAACGTCTTTCTTATGCCAAGTGCAGGTCCTCGTAAAACTCTCCTCACGAACCACATGAGCCATGGACATTCAGGGGTGTTTTTTTCCTCGCCCTTTCCCCATCTAACGCAGACGTCGAGACCCGATGTCTTGCGGCTATAACTTCTCGACTCTGTGCCTATCTTTAGTCATCCAGAGTCGGGCTTCAATCGATAACACAAACAGCGGGGAGTTGATTTCAGATTTGAGAAAGAGACGGACAGTTCTGACCTTTTAAAGGGATGCCTCTGATAAAATGCCCGATGTTGACCGTTCTTCTATAGAAGCCTTTTACAATATGGCCATTGTGTCTGTGACGCTGGTGACGCAAACATCGGTGGGCACTTGAGATGGTTTTTGCATTCATTCTTACCTCAAGTTGAGAATATGAGATGAATAAATGGGTGTGTGCATATGATATTCACATGGTGTGGAAGAAAGACCTAAATGGTGACTAAGTTATTGGCAATCATGGAGTCCCTATAGTTTGAACGCCAACATCTCATCAGGTGGTCTAGTGGCTCAGCGGGCTGGGTTTTTGGATTTCATGAAACTCTTGCTTGACTCGTTCTACCTTTTTGAAAATGTAGCACTACATAAAAATCACTTTTTATCCATGTGTGTAAAAACAATAATTGGTGATGAATACAGGCAGACAATCGTGATAAGGTAAGTAGCAGGCTCAGACACAAGTCAACTTGGAATTGACATAGTGACGGATTCATAATCCTCTATTTCATACGTAAGAATGGTGGTATATTTTTCTTAATAGGAAGTAAGAAAAGAATAATATAGTATGTAAGATGCATGTACTAAAATATCATTTTTATTAATATTTAAGATAATGCGTAAGTAGAATCACGAAGTTATGGTGGAATGTTTTGAAATCTTGCAAAAGAAAAAGGTTTAAGACCTCTTTTTGTTTAGGTATCGGTTAAAGTGAGATAGCAAGATTCTAGGTGGCTGTAAAATTTAGCACGATGGTCTTTAACGCCATGAATCCAACCAATACTAATCGACTTCTGTCTTGAAATGATGCGCAAGTCACCGCTGTAAGAAGGAGAAACTGATGCGATGGTGGAAGGGGCAGGGAGAGAGGGGTACGGGCACTCAAGTACATCTCCACATCGCATTGTCAGCTTTCCACCGATCGGCAAATAGGAAGAACAGTTTGTAATCATACTTCAAAACGGGGCGAGAGCTGCGAGAGCACAAGGAAAGGATCTTCACAGCGGGATATAATAATATTGATCAGAGGTTTATGAAATTGAACGCGGTTTGGGAGACATCACGGGCGAAGGGAAGTCGGAGAGTGAGTAAGGAGGGGGTGCCGGGGGAAATTTTTTTGAGAAGGATTTAGCCGAGCAAATTTTTTGCGGGAGCAATATCATAGATATTGCCGGAATAAAGTGGAATCAGAGGAAAAGAGAAGGAAAATGACACATATTGAAAGGTTGAATAATGAGGGAGGGAAAGATATATCATATGAGTGAACTGACGGCAAAGATATAATATGGGGGAGGCGGTATGAGAAAAACTGGGCAGAAAAAAAAAAGGAGCAGAGATGAAAGTGAAATAATGTGAGTGAGAGAAACGAGACAGAGACAAACTAGGTGACATCACGGCTCGGCAGATATTGGGAGGGGGGGGGGAGGGAGATAGTAGCACAGGGGAAGTCGGAAAGAGAGAGAAGGAAACGGGATCAGACTTCGAAGAGATGTAGCTGTCATTACAGAAGAGAAAACATTTTGATACGATTCAACAAGCGGAAAGAATACGGGTAAATGTAATGACAGAGAGAGGAGAAATGCAACTGAACTGAAGCTATCCGTTCGCCGCTGAAGATCGGAAGTGGGGGGGGGGGGAGGGGGAGGATGGATTCCAAGCTACCAATTGTGATTAAAATAGTGATGTCCAGTAAAAAGAGAGAGATAGAGAGAAATAGAAAGAGATAGAGGTAGAGATAGAGATAGAATTAGAGTGAGAGATAGAAATAGAGACAAAGATATAGACATAGGGATAGAGATAGGGATAGAGATATAGAGTTAGGGTGAAAGATAGAAGTATGGATAGAGACAGAGAGATAGAGATAGAGTGAGAGATAGATACAGAGAGATAGAGATAGAGTGAGAGATAGAGACAGAGAGATAGAGATAGAGTGAGAGATAGAGACAGAGAGATAGAGATAGAGTGAGAGATAGAGACAGAGAGATAGAGTGAGAGATAGAGACAGAGAGATAGAGATAGAGTGAGAGATAGAGACAGAGAGATAGAGATAGAAGAGATAGAGAGGGAGATATAGAGAGGGAGAGAGAAGACCACCTGCTGTCTGATCGTCATGCCTCTCACTCAGGTCAGTGATTATCAGCCGTCTAATCAGACAACTGCCGCCCTCGATTCATCACTTAATCTGAAAGTTCGTGTATAGTATGTACTTATGCAGAGATGTTCATGAAGACTATATTATATACATAATTGATTGTGTTATAGGTATATATATGAACATAATGTGCACAAACATATGGATAAGTATACATATATTATGCTCTCTCTATATACGCGCGTATATGAGGTGAATATACATACTTATATATGTTCATATTAAGTATATCTTCAGAGGTATCTACATGTATTTTATTATGTTATTATTATGTTATGTATATGTAGAGAAAAATAGAGGACACAAATAGATAGTTAGAGAGAGACAGAGAGATTTCGTGTTTGAAATAATAAGAAGATGAAATATTGGTATATGTATCTACCATCTGACCATGTTACAATGTATGTCAGATTCGGTGTATTTGTTTGTTTGTTGTTGTTGTGTTTCTTTTTTGTCCTCAATCTAGCAAGAAAGAACAATCATCCAAGTTGAATCCACAAGTTATGAATGGATTTGAACTTTCCTGCATGGTTACTTTTGATAGGCTACCTCACTTTGTTTTCCAAACAGGTCAAATGCATGTTGTTGGTTGTCGTAATTCACCGTAGAGACATCCCTAATACCTCAAAATAGACCACTGAATTGATGATCGCGATCTATATATAGTTTTATTACCGGTAACATCGGTGATGCCATACATAGAAATAATGATATTAGTCATAATTATCAATGTTTCGTTCAACTGAATATCCTATGCACAAAGGAAACTATTTACATCCATATGGAAATATACAAAATGGTCATTATGTTACAGTTTCTGAGCAATTAGAAATATTATCTATAAAATATCCTTTAATGTTGTTTGTGTTTCAAAGTGTGTTGATGAAAAAAAAAAGTGTCATCAACGCTGCGAATAGTCAGAAAATATGATAATGACCCGTAACAACGAAAATCTGATACACACTGAATTTCTTATATTAATATCATCCGTTATCCAGATTCGACACTTTCCAATGTTAAGCGTGTCGTCCTACTTTATTTAAAAAAAAGAACAAAACTTATCAAACTTTCGCAGGAACTGCATGAAAGTTGGCCAGCCCTGTATTAAATGAAATTCGGGTCTGAAACACGGTTAAGTGAATAGTGGATTAACTGGATTTGGAATTCAAACACGCATGTCAAGTTTCACATATTTCTTTGTAAATTCTGTTAAAAAAATTGAAAATAAAGTTTGAATCATTTGAATCATTTGAACCATAGACGCGATAGATTACTCAGAAACACTAACACTGACTTTACTCAATTTGAAAAGTCGAAAAGATATTGAGTTTACAAAAGCTTTGATTCTTTTCTTCAGAATTTTTGGTGTTCATTCTCATCATTGCTTAATTTTGGGTTTTTGTGTTTGTTTTGTTTTTGTTTTGTTTTGGGGGTCATTTGTAATTAGCAAAAGCAAAATCAACACTTTAAATTCATCGTTTTCTGGTCTGGCTCGCGTGAGATATAATATGACGAAGGAACATAATAATCAAGGCATTTTGTGCGTTAGTTTTCCTGCTCGTGGCACTGCTTATTAAGTATTTTAGAATCATATTCTTATGCATGGTTGCATGAATGTGCAATGCAACAAATTCCGAGTTAACTTGCTATATTCAGAATTGTGGAAGCGTGTAGCTATTTTCTGCAGGTTGTTGGTTTTTTTTTAAAGACTACTAGTATACTACATGATTAGCGTAATGAGGTAGCATCACGTACTACGTGATCGGATTTATATTTAACGATCTGTCTTTCTCCGGAAACATTTTCAAAATAAGTGTCAGGCGGGAATAAATCAAACAAACGTTATATTCGACAGAAAACCACCAACCGTTGTTAGGATATTTCTGTTGCCATGGCATCCATGGTCTCGCTCTTAGACTCGAGTCTTCCAGTGAGATAAGGAGAAGGAGTCAAACAAAAAGTTACAGAGGCGAGAACTATGAAAATGATTTTGATGATAGTGTCCTTCCATTAATCATCGTTATTGCTTACGTAGCAGTCATCTCCATATATAGGATACCATTATTTTCAAGATGTTTCCATACAGACTTTACAGGCCTGTGCCTCCTTTTTTCAATATCATATTTCATTTAATCCGTGCTTTACGTCTGGCAATGCTTACGTTTCCCATAAACTATTTCTGAAAGACCAGGGAGGTCACCTCCCTGGAAAGACGCATATCAATATATATATATATATATATATATATATATATATATATATATATATATATATATATATATACATACATATATGTGTGTGTGTGTATGTATGTGCAAATTTATACACACTTATAGGAAATATTATGCACGTACACGTATCGGTATGCCTTCAAACTAGTGTAAACAGAAGCTTTCACACATAATACGCAGTATGATTATTATACCTCATATAAAGATGAATAGACAATACGAAAATGGAGAAATAGATGGATGGAAAGATCTAAATAGAGATGTTTCACCCATTGATGGTGTATCTGAATAGACACGTGTGATCATGGGCAGTGTGGCATCACCGAGGAAATGAGTTGGCGGTGATTCCGTAAAAGTAGGATACCCAATCTCACTGTAAGTGGGTATCGGGGTGGATTTCCTTCCCGACATGTTAACCTTTGCACCACTGATATAGGTTGTCTTTGGAACAGCGCCCATGAACATCTATTATATCCCTTTATTCTTTCGAGAGCCTGAGATATGACAAACCCAGATCGCGTTCTCATCACTCGGTGCCAAGATTTTCGGGAGTGGTGTGGCGACCGCGGGGTTTACATGGCAACATCACGTAATCGTGCGTGAGCGGCAGCGCAAATGCCTTGGAAGATATTAAACGCAAACCTATATGCGTGTGTCAAGATGTGTCTACACTGCTTGACAACCAACCAATCAACCACGCGCAAGGAGAATTTCAAACACAAACAACCTCGTTCAGGAAATGTTCTCTATTTCTGGACGGACATGAAATCTTTTGATTTACAACACAGTCATTGTCTCATATATTAGCTATACGATAAGAATGTCGTTCAAAATTGTCGAAGGAAACAACAAAATTAACTTGCTCGTAGTTCCTTGGTATATATTTTTTTTCTTGATTAATTCCAGCCTGGTGCGTTCATTCTTGAACTAAATGTTTTGATCATGATGTCCCTTTTGACCCAGGATTATAAAATGGGTATCTGGCAATACTGGAGTTACGATAATTAAAGGGTCCTCTACAGGAGAGCAGTGTCAACATCGAAGAGGTTCTCCTATAGGAATAATTATGATCAGTATCATTTTACATGAGTATTTCTTTAAATGTCAGTTTTATAGTGTTGATGTTGTATTGCAAGAAAACTCACAAACAAGTAACAGCCAATCATCAGTCATACAAGAAGACGGCAGAGGATAGATGAGGTAAACATAATGACTTCTTAAAGAGAGGGCTTTAGACTAGAGGTCATCTTGCCTAGCATCCCAAGAATGACATCGCTCGGAGCAACACCGCCTCTCCAATTAACCTACATATTTTGCCTTATAAGAGGGAATCAAAGAGATCTTTAAGGGCTGAAAACATAACAAAATTGCCGACAAGCAGTTGGGATGAGGATGACTGTATATAATTATCATGGTGTATCTGGAGCTCGAGCAGTCTTCGGCCCAGATTGTCCGACGCATGCTCCTGTTTCGATTCGTTGACGATGCGGAAAACTACATGCTGTTTTGAACTCTGTCAAAAAGTGCGGGAAAGCAACAGCAAAAGGGTAAAATGAACTCGAGCGAAAGACCAGTGAGCTATAACGGGATGGGAAAGAAAAATAGAGAAGAAAGACAGATAGAGCAGGATGGAGATGAAGAACAGGAAGAGCAAACATAAATATGATGATGTAAATATTTGAAAATGAGAGTCAGAGGATGGGGGGGGGGGGGGGAGGGGGGAGGGGGAGGGGGAGGGGGGAGGGGGAGGGGGAGGGGGAGAGAATAAAGAGAAGGAACGTTGTTTTCGTTTACTTAGCATGCCTAGAGCATTATTTTCACAAGTTTGTTTATCGTTAGTTTCACCTGGTGGCATCAAAATATCTGTGGGTGTTTCGTTTGTCTCTACATTTTGCATACTCTTTGTTAGTCATCAGAGGAAGGTTACTGGTACTTCGAAACGATCATTTAGCACGGAAGAATCGCGAAAAGCATAATTGATAAATCCCTGAGCAGGAGAACACTTCTCTTTACGTACGGCCTAATATACTTCAAGGACCGAACGCTAAAAATGCTTTGATACACACAGGGACATCGCAAATACGAGCGGAGAGCGAACGTCAATGCAGTTCTCTCGCGTCCAGCGAGCTCGTCTCTCTCCGAGGACCAGACGATCCTTTTTCCCGTTTGCTTTAAATCTCCAGAGTTGTTTGCACGATTATGATTCGAGACACATTTTCTGTGAATTTCCGATAGGGCGGACGTGGGTGAGAAACCAATCGTGATGATGCAGCCATGTATTAATCCACGTTGAAGTGTCACATGACCAATCCTTCATTGTGACAACTACATATCAAAGTAGTGGGCGTTCGTGCGCCATTTCGAAATTGGCTCTGCTCGCAAATATTGACACAGAAAGTAAAAATGAAAGCAGTTACTGTTACTCTAACATCAATATACCTGTAGCACTGCATGTAGCTTCCACCGTTGTGATTTTTTTCGCAGAAAATTATTATGCAAATGAATCTTTTCACTGTTAGAGCTTTAAGGGTTTCCATACTTGAAAACGTAGGCTGTAGTGATGGAAATGGAATGTATATATTTATAGAATATGATAATGCCTAGTTATGAAATGATTATATAATCCCTTTAAGGTAGAGGCTGACATTGATACAAGCAAAGAACAACACTTCTTGATTTTCGTCATTCATCCTTAATTTTTAGGTTTGATTGAGTCTTTACACCGTTGGGTGAAAGTTAAGATTTTGAAGGGGGGTTTTCGAAATGTTATGAGATGTTTCACCAAGATTGATCGACAACTGCCCAGACTTCAAAAGATTACAATTTTAAATTTTGTATTTATCAAATCTAGATTTTCATTGCCCACGGGAAAACGCTGGCTCAAAATTACGAATTGAAACATACATACACACACACACACACACGCGCGCGCGCCCAAACCTATGCGCTCATAAACAGAACGCTCGTCACTCGTCAGCCACAAACATGCGACTGGTGAGGTTGTTAACCGATGGTCATGCCCATGTTTTATGTTTGTGAGTATTTGTGTCTATTTTATTCTTTAATCCGCTGACCAGAAGGAGGACATGCAGATGGGTGACGGATCATTAGCAAGCGAATGACCAACCTTGAAGAGGGTATCCCAAAATCGAACGGAAATATTGCGCTGACTTCATGTATGCTAATGCAATTTCTGCTTCGTCCCTGCCCGACATCTTCCGGTAGGTCCAGATCAATAAAAAGGCATAGGCGGCGTCTTCATAATTAAAGAGCTTTCACTTTATTTTCCTCCCCTTGAATAACCACAGTGATATACGTAAACGTGTGTTCTACGCAGATATATTTGCTTACTTATATGACTTCGGTACCGCCATTTTGCGACTTAACGACCCGTTCACCTTATGGCTAACGAATAAGCAGGTGGTATTGCAAAGTGCTCATGAGGGAAAATCGAAATATGACCTTTGCTATTATTCTCTCTTAAAATCTTTATACAACATTGACAACCATGATATAAATTCTCAAGATACGTCTGTGCTGAGAATATTGTTCAATCAAAAATGTTGATGTATGGTTTTTCTCATTTGCGTCTAGATTCTGGCTGATTCCAGTAAAATTCTGTTTACATTGTAGTAGGAAGACAAGAAGACTCTCATTTAAAGAAGCGCTAATAATGCGAGGTAATTCTTGGAGGGTCAAGTGCACGGCAGGCTTGGATCGTACTAGTACGCTCCTATACTGAACCCTTATAGTTATAACACTTATCTCAGCGCTTCTTATCCATTAATACAAGTTAACCAGCCTCATGTTATTTTTAATACATTAATGGAATGGAATTTTACTACCTGGCGGTGTGATGTTTTCTATACATCCAAAAATAAAATCCAGTCATCCACCATCAAGATTATTACAAATGTAAATCATTCTTCCAGTTCCACTAAATTCTTTATTTGTCATTAAAAATTCCCTGAAAAAGTTTACCATAAAGTTCTGATCACTTCAACAACAAAATAATAAAATCAGCAAGGGCGGCGTATAGTGTCTGTCTGATCCCTCAAACACCAGGCAGTAATGCTGATCAAGTCATATGCACAAGCTGCGCTGAAGTAATATGATAACCTAAATTGGATTGCATTGAATAAACCAAGCCTAAACATTGTACGTGGTTACCATTTGTTTCTCTGTTGTTGTTGTTGAAATGGAAGCTTTTTTTTTTCTTTCTCGTTTGGAAGGCTATCACTCATTCCAGTTCATCCACGTCACCGCCTACCAGTGTTAAAACCTTCGAGTCAGGATCGTTTTGACTGCTAGACATGCATCTTAAGAGTCTTGATGGATTGTTAACATTTGTTTGAAGAATTCATCTCTCCACGTTGCTGCTATCCTTCGGTGTAAAGAGCTATATGTGTTGCTCCAATTTTCGATGCCAAGCATTATGACCTAATTGCTATCAAATCTAAAAGAGCCTTCATTATTATGTGACCGGACTTTACCACAGATTCCATTTCGACTTTTTTTTTTTCCAGAACGCATGCTTAGAATGGAAAAAGGCATAGGGTCAGGATTACATTAAGAAATCAATAAGTAGTAAGTAATCAATACGGATAGAGAATATCATAGCAGAAGGACAGTAAGTAAAATTGTATTACTTATTCGATGTAACATGGTAACCGAAAACACGTAAATTGTTGCCGAGACAAATTCTTATAACATCTTCTTCGTCTCTTATTAATGAACAAATACACGCAAACACACACACTCATGTACACAAGGCCTGTTGTCATGACAACTGCTAGAAGCAGTGGTTACAGTCAATTCTCTTCATTGTTCCAGCTTTCATGCCGACTGGAAGGATGGGGTATACCTTTATTGCTACGGAGTTTCAAGTTGATTTTGTACTTTGCAAGAATGTCACGATTGCACCTGTGATAAACTTGACGTCTTGAGCAGGTCCAACAGCTCCCGTCTACCTATGTTAGTATCTGTCTGTCAGTCAGTCTGTCTGTCCATCTGTCTATCTATTTATACAATATATATATATATATATATATATATATATATATATATATATATATATATATATATATGTATGTATATATATATATATATATATGTATATATGTATACATATATATATATATATATGAAGAGCTTGCTTCCAAAGGCACTAAATCCATTGCAAAATGATGGATTTAGCGCCTTTTGGAAGCAAGCTCTTCATATGTACATATATATAATATACATTATGTATGTGCATATGATTATGCAGAAAGCAGATCGAAACGATTCGTTGAAAGAATCAAGATCTATTAAACTGCATGAAACTCTAATGTTATAAGCTTACATGGAATATAAGTAAAATCTGGATGTATCTCACTGGTTAGTTATGTGATAAGCTTCAATTTCTTTTGAAAGAATGGCCTCGCCACCTAAAGGTGCCTGTGCCACCGTCATTGAGGTTCTGGCCTCGATCACTTCGCCTTCGCCAAAATGTTCGCTGCTGCTAATGAAATCTGTATTGATTAAAGGCAGGCAGTGCTCTCATGAAGTAACATGACGTTTAAAGAAATGTTAAGTAATACTATATCTTGTATAAGAGGGAGGACTTTCCAAACAGAAGGTTACCTGGATAGCGTCAATGCAACCAAAACCAACAACACATTTTACTGGCCCGCAACAGCGTCTCTAGCGTATTGACAAGCCTGCATCAGTTTGGCGGGATATACGGTTTTTAAATATTGTACGTGACTGATGAGTGTGTGTGCGCGTGTGTGTGTGTGTGTGTCATAAGTATGTATTTACACATCTTTATGTAGTTATATCTGTGGACGTATGTGCGTATAGGCGTATGTTGCGTACAGCACTAAGTAAGTGCATGCTTTGCAATATGTAACGTACACAGTGTCACTTTGTTGCAATCAATGTCCCTTTTCCTCAAGTTTCAACCGAAAGTAGCACTGGAAATAGATACGAAAGTAGGGCCATTATAACCATAGGTTTAGAATGAAGAAGCAAGAGCACTGTTTTGTTTTGTTTTGCTTTGATTTTTATTTTGTCTTTGCTAATAGACACATCATAGATCAGAAGTGTTCTGGTGTTGCGACTTATGTAATGCGTTGTAAGTACAATGTATTACACTTGTTATGATTAACTGTGATTAGTAGGCTTGCATGTGTATGATTATGTACATAGGAAATAATGAGAGGGAGTTGTTTTGAGTTGAGAAAACTCATTGCATTCCCAAGACCAGCTTTAGCAGGCAAGGGCTGCTGTTTTACCTGTAGGACATTGTCAGTGGTGTAAACCCTGAAATAAAGACTTTTACGATCGATATAACGAAAGAAAAACAGATATCGACTCATGGCCATTTAAAGTGGAGGCAAACAGTTTTCATATCAAATTACTGAACTCCGATAGACAGGTTTTCGTCAAGCATCAAACACCGTAATTCTCTTTTTGTGCCGAGCAATTCACAGGGAAAGACGTGTTTCAACTGTTTGAATATACTCTTTGAACCACCTTTGGTTTTCACAAGAGCCTCATCATCAACTTGAACTCTTACACGGTTTCTTTAATACTCCACAGATTATTCTCGTTGGTGTCCGTTTTCCAGCGACTGGAACGTGCTGGACAGGAATTGTTTTTGAGCAACAATCGGTAAGTTTGTATACTGTGTATCATCTTCGGATTTAAAATGTCTGTAAATATTTCATACGTCTTCAGCCATCTGGAAATGATCATTTAGTAAATGAAGTACTAGTAACTGACTTCCTATTGTTCGAAGGTGAATATGCATTGGCACTACTATCAATCAGCGTATTAGTATTACTGAATACTACTTCTATCATACTGCTACTATTGATATCAGCGTAACAGCAACTACTACCACTGCTGCTGCTGCTACTACTACTACTACTACTACTACTACTACCACCACCACCACCACCACCACCACTACTACTACCACTGTATACTACTACTCCTACTATTGTTACGACTACTACTACTACTACTACTACTACTACTACTACTGCTGCTGCTGCTACTACTACTACTACTACTACTACTACTACTACCTCTACTACTACCACTACTATACTACTTTTTCTGTTGATTCTGCTTCCGCTACTGCCTACATACTACTAAACTGTACTATACTGCACATTAACTATTAATACAATCAAACAATTGGATTAACGATACAACGGAATGCTCCCACTCACAAACAACTGAGCTAAAGAAGCTAGCACTACGTCTGGTTTCCTACAGTTTCTCTAATGAGTATATATCACATGATGACTGTTACTCACCACCTTCTTATAAAAAGTGAAAGTAACAATGAAAGTGATTGCGTAGACAAAGATAAAGCGACGTACTTGCTTATCCCATGAGTGCACGGATTATCCCGCCACCACTAAGCAATAAATAATTGAGAGACGGGAGACATCTCATCCCCATGGTAACCACATTTTTTGTCACCAAGAGAACACATCAGCGGGCGGAGAAAGTATAGAAACAAACACAAAGACGGAAAACAAAAGAGAGAAGGATATCTTGGTAGAAAAGATAAAAGAAAAGATGTTAAGAGAGAATGTGAGTGTGTTTGTGTGTATGTGTGTGAGGGAGAGGGAAAGTGAGAGAAAAGAGAATTGATAACGTGATACTGATGCTTTGATGTCCGTCGGTGCACCTGTCTTCCTGACCTTTGTGGGGCGGACAATATGCCATACAGTGTGGCGCGGTATCAACGATTTGTGAGGCGTGAACCTGTCGTAACTTTCAATGAGGTATGTGCCGCAGAAAAGGAGAGACATGCGCTTCTTGAAGACTCCTCTTCATGCGACAGACATTATTCACTTCAGTACTTTGAGCAATAGTAAAAAAAACCAAAAAAAAAAAAACAACAACAACAACTGTTGACCAGCTACTTTTATTCGATTCTATCTCAGTTATTTTCCTCACAATTCACATAAAGTCGCCCGGAAGATAAACACATTAAATTCATCGATATGATTTAATGTACGCTACATTACTCTCTCACAGGGGTGTTCGACTAAAACGCAATCAGGCATTTTTATTTTTCATGTTGTCGTCTTTTTATGCTACTAATATGTAACGCGTCGCACATCCATCAAGAATCATTTGAAAAGTCCCTTCTAGCATGACGAATTTCAGAACATTTATACTCTCATTACTACTAAGTGTGGAAAAACTGAGAAAAATAACTTAGGATATGAAGTTAAGTAATTTACACCTGCGCACAGGACAAACAGTGGGCATATAACGCTGACAAACAAGCACACAATTTTACCAGATGTACAGCAAACGTTCCTGTCGTGTCGTAAAGTCTTTTTATTGCTTTGATTAGTTCTTATACGGTACTTCGCCACACTACAAAAGTGTGTGAATATTTTAGTGCATTCTCATACAAACAGTTCATATCAGTTGATATCCATGTAAAGCATTCATGGGCGTAACTCACGGTGTACATTTTTAGGCGAGGTCCCTCCATTCCAAAGAATGATAATCGACTGAAAATTACATCCTTTGTTATCTTGGCAAACCGGTTTTACGTATTTGTTTACCATCTAAACTCCCAATGTTATTTATCTGGAACCCTTCTTCCGATCCATATAGGTTGTGCATCAAACATGAGGACCTCAACGCTGAAGACATGTCAAGTATATCTCTTCTTTTTCTTTTACAAAATCTTCTCAACCCTTGATGCAGTCAGCTCATGGCTTTATCCTGGGCTAAAAACAAAACACAGCAAACAGACGATGAAAAAGAAGATGGTTTATTTTTCTTTTTTCTCGGGAGATGACGCCATTGGCTCAGGAGAAGATGTCGTGTGCTTTAAGTTTGACGATTGTGGTAACCTTGTTGGGCCAATGGCTTCGTGCGCTGTTTATGCAAGGTCGTCAGTGAGCAGACTAAACAAGAGACGGGCGGGCCTCTGAAAGAGTGGCGGACAGCTAGAGCCGTCAGCATCCACGTGTAAGCCGTCCCAGTCAGATTTATACTGGGATACCTTCGGCAGTATGCTTGTGGAAGATTAACGTTTTTGGAGCGGGGAACGATGGGGCAGAAAGAGCGTTGGGGCAGGATGGGGAGATGAGGTTGAGAAAAAAAAAAAACCCAGTAGAGATGACATGGGAGGATGGAGGAGGGTAGGTTGATGTGGAGGACGAGTCGAAACCCCAGTCTGTTCAAGTATGATGCATATGTGAAACGACCTACAAAATTAGTTCTTAATTCATCACCTCCAGCAAAAAAAAAAAAAGCAAGAAAAATATACTCACAGGCACATCACTTTACGCCTCCCTGATAAAGCAATCACTGCACGAAGATTCTGTGAAATATTATGAGAATTGCGCTCCGAGTGACTCGCCAGTGAACTCTGTAGACTTTACTATTATATGACACAGTAAACATCGCTTCCTAGGAGTAGGTTGGAAAAAAAAAGTTGAATATATGGCCCACCTGCAAAAGAGACAAACCCTGGAGAGTACAAAGTGGATCTTTTGAACCGGAGGAGAAAGTTACAATAAATACTACTATACTACCAATGATAAGGATGATAATGACAGTGAGGATGATGTCGTTGATGGCAACGATTATTACGGTAATGATAATGATGATGTTGATGATGATAATAATAATAATAGTAATGATAATAATAATAATAATGATAATAATAATAATAATAATAATAATAATAATAATAATAATAATAATAATAATAATAATAATAATAATAATAATAATAATGATAATGATAATGATGGCAGGAACAATAACGATAATGATGATGATGATGATGATGATTTTTTTTTATTCGTTTATTTTATTTATATTTCATTCTTTATAATGATGATGATAGCGTAGGATGTTGACGATATGCAGTTCAGCAGAGAATTGTACTACGATTGAAAAGGTGTTGAAGGAGTATACCGTTTGAAATGACAAGTAGGACCTAATTCGTACGTGGATCGTCAAAAGATCCTTATTCAACCAGCTGTGATGCTATACCCAGTGCATGTCTATAAAGAGCTAGCTCTACTCTTAGGAATTTGATCACTTATATACACCATCTTACGAATGTGGACCTCTGTAAGGATGTCTTTGTATTCCTCTTTAATAAAAAACAACAACAAGCGTGACATTCATGGCACTCCAATTTGAAAGCTAACAAAGAATCCACTCCTACAAAGAATCCCAAATAATTTATGTTTTTCGAAAATTAGATACACCATTTTCGTCGGCTGAATTACTATAGTGACAGTTACTTTCCGTTGTCTGCGGCCTCGTGAATTGCAAATGCTGCATCACCGATGCGCACTCTGCATCCCCGCCCCCCCCCCCCCCAGCCTAAAATCCCCCTTTGACTTCTCGGATTCGTTTTGTTCTTTGTCACCGTGTTACTTCTCTGCTTGTTATACTTATACGGGGAAAGTGCACTGGCATCCGTCGTTTGAGCACTGATCAAGATACGGCTTAAACCGCCTTCTCTTCGCCGGTATCTGCACACTCTGCGAGATTTGAGGATTGGAGAGATGGGAAAAAAAGGTATGAAGCGATTCTACGTGCTCAGCGATTACAAACAGAATACTTAGAGGGAAAAATCTCTTGCCAAAAAACGGGATCAGCACTATGGAATAATCTCCACCAAAACATCATAGACTCATTGCAGATTTTGATAAATTTGAATCAATGTCAAAATATTTTTTTGAATAATATTGATTGTTAAATGTGTTATTGTATATGAATGTTGATACCTTATATTCTTGTTTATATACGCATATCATACTGACTATTTCATGGTATCATGTGTTTCTATGAACTGATTACCATAATCATTGTAAGATATGTCGGGCGTGTTATTGCATCTGAAACTATTGTAACGCAATTAAGTGGTCATGATTTTTTTTTTTTTTTTGGCAAGGAGTTAAACGACAGTCTATCATTCAGCAAAGAAAAGAAGTTATAAACGCTTTATTGACCTTTTGTGAGGCCTCATAAATGAATTCCACTTACTGAGAATTTGAGGTGACAAATTCGATTTCTCACGCTTAAACTTGTGATTGATTTTCGAGGCTTCGAATGAGATCAGACGTGAAACTGCCACAATCACATTTCCAAACAAGTGAATGAATATGACTGGTTTTTCCTACTTGGAATCCCAATAATTTTACTTCGATATCGCAATAAAGTGGATTTAGAGGCCACTATAGACGCATATTTTGGGGACCAATTTCTGTCCCAATATATTGCATTGCATAAAGCGGCCACAATGGAGATTGATGGCTTTGTATATCACTTCAATAATCTACAAACTCCGAATTCATAGCTGGCTCAGTTGCTCTAAATGTCAGATATAATCCTGCAATAACTCTTTCTATTCATGAAATGTATAAAAAGAAATGAAAACTGAAAGCGTCGTGATCGTCACGCAAATTACTTGAGCTGTAAATTAAAAAAAAAGTAACGTATTTAGAAAAGTACTTTCCTACTTCTCCAACAGCTTCTTTTCAAAATATTTTTATATTTATTCTGTCATATTATTATTATATATGATTATATTTATGCACTCCTTTGTAGCAAAGTGAACGGTGTAAAATCTCACATTTTATAAACCTACTGCTTTGCTTGGCACTCTATGTATTATTTTTATATAGATATAATAATGGCTATAAAAGAAGTATACACATACATATATATATATTCATATATATATGTTTTATATATATATGATATATATATATATATATACTTCTTTATGATGTCAAAAGCAATGTAACATGCAAAGCCCATACGCTGTCACCTCGGATAAGCAGAAGAACTCGCGACAGATCGGCAGGTTCGCGTTTATGGTTCGACGCGTTCCAAATTCAGGGATTCATAACTCTCATTAATACGGACTTCATCAATTTCAGAGTCGAGGCAACTCATGATGAAATGATGTGCGCCGGAAAAAAAAAAAAAAGTTGTAATGCTTCCCTTGTGAGGCATAAGTACGTACCGGTTCATTGAATGAGTTACATGTGGGTTAATTTGAAATAGCGTCGAGGGTTTTTTTTTTTTTTTCTTCCTCGTGTATTATCAGACCCTCATATTTCCGAGAGATAGAAGGATAAAAAAAGAAAAGATCGTAAATGTCCTCCTGCATCAAGTTGAGCGAACGAGGGATTGATGTAAATTTGGACGCTTCTTGGAAATCAGGTCGGAGAAAGAATCATTTTGTTTATTGCGTGAGGTATCGTCTTCACGACTGCAAAACTGGTTTGTCGCGCTACGGACAGAAGATATTAAAAGGATGTTTATTACGCCATCTTCTCTGTTCTTTTTTTTTTTTGTCCTCTTGTCAAATACAATTGGTAGTAACACAGATCATTCATGAGAATGCAGCAGCTGTTTGATCAATACTGCTATAAGGTCCCCAGTGACAGGTATAACCCTCGCCCGTTTCCAGTTCAGTTCAGTTTTATTTCTGCATTCCACTTTCAATACAGTATGACGGAATTTAACATAGTGTCGGCATACTTGTTTAATAATTTCATGCAACAATACACATGAAGTGCAATCGTAGGGAAAATTAATGTATAGATAAAGAAAAAATGACACAAAGCAATGTCAAATACTCGAAGCTACTCTTTGAAAAAAAAAACTTGTTACTTGTAATGTTTTCTTTGAATAAACTTAATTATGTTTGTAAAGTATTTGGTTAGCGTTGAACCGGACTCCTCCATCCCCACCATAACGTGCGTGCGTTGTGACAGCGTACGATTGTAAATCACTCGATTCTACAGTTTACGTACTACATAGTATGCGCGCTGTTGTCGACCATCCTAGCCCGAATTTTCGCATCGCTGGAAAAAGCAATCAATTAAACCATATAAGTAGTAGGACATTTTGCTGCGTCATTGGTGCCAGACACAACGAGAGAGAATTGGGTGGTGAGTAGAAAAGATACACATATAATAGAGAGATAGACAGAAAGAGATGAAGAGAGAGAGAGAGAGAGGGGGGGGGGGGAGGATTGTGAAAGGCGCGGGAAAGAAGAAGAGAGGCAACGCTGCATCAGCAAAGCATGTCCACGTTGCGAATATACCTGTACATATATCTAGTGAGGTAGATTTAGCAAAACTGTATTTGTTTCTCTCATTTATATATATATATATATATATATATATATATATATATATATATATATATATATATATATATATAGATAGATAGATAGATATACTGCTAATCTCTCAGTGATCGGAGGTATTCTAGTGCCACTTCTTGCGGGACATACATACATACATACATACCCACACACAAACACATATATAAGTACATGTACTCCGAACTTGTCATGAATCTCATCGGACTTTGACAGGGGCCCCCTGGATATGAATGAGGTACCCCTGGATATGTGTTGTTATGCCTCTGACAAGTATCGATTTGTTGTTGTTGTTGTTGTTTTTGTTTTTTGAGGGGGATGGGGGTGGGTTGCTTTCTGAAAAAGAGCTTACATCCAGGTTTCAATGTAGGCGTATGTGTTAAGTCATAAATATTCAACACACACTAGAAATGTCAAACACACTCAGGGAATTTGTTGAATTGCAGAAATTTCAGCTACCAGCACTCTGTTTTCTTGTTTTCTTGCAATATGCTATCAAAATGATAATACGCAACACGATGGGGAAAACTAGCACAGTTTAATTTTATATCAGAGCAGGTAAGCTTTTTCAAACTTATCTTGTTTTAATTCAGTTGCTTCAAGAAAATCCATTGTGACATCAAACCTTGGTTTAAATCCTGCAAACAAAATTACTCTATTTTGATTATTTTGGCGAATGCATTATATTGTACCCTGTTATGTAATTTTTAGCCGAATATGACTCGAATCAAACTCATACGTTTTGATTAAGAATCTTGAAGAAAATACATATGCATGTATGTAAGTGTGTGCGTGTGTGTGTGTGTGTGTGTGTGTGTGTGTGTGTGTGTTCAAAATCAGTCGTTGTGATAGGCCTGTGTCTAGTCTGAGGTAACTAAGCGAGGAAACCTGTCTCGCCTTACCCATGAGCATGACTTAACTAATATGCTTTGTTCTTTCTCACCTCGTATACCTATCTGTCATCTCCGTTGCATGTTTATATGTCTAATTGTTATTATAAATGACATAATTCAAGAATTTGTACAGTCAATTTTTGCAAGAACTTATTGTGACTGACAAGGTGTTGCACATGCAGAACACTTGACATATCCCAAGCAAATGGCTCACCATAATATACCTTACGTTTTAAGCGTATAAAGCTGGATTTGTGTATTTAATTGTTTTCCATTAGTTTTTAGGTTTTTTTTTTTCATATAAGATTCCTACCAGATTTAAACATTTTGCGATTACATCTCTAAAATCCACGTAATATCTTTGCAGATAAACAAAAGAGTGCTAATCATGAAGTTCATGATTTGATTAACATGATGTTGATCCAAGGGAAATTCAGATATTTTCAAAGATTCCATGTCGTATGAAATTTGCTTTTGTCGGGCTTTTCTGAGGCTGTGCAAACTGAGCTTTAAAAAATTACCGAAACTGTTGCCTTCTATTCATAGGCCTCTTTAGAAGATCAGGAAAGATGAATGCAGCCTAGCTCTTAGCCTTTAAACTGTCTGAGGAGAAGGTGACCTATATTTAGTGGTCTACTCTGCCACCCTCACGATTATGTCTCTGCCTTATTCGAGATCTTCAGTAGATATACAAGGACCCATGGTTTGAAAAGAAACCCGTAATATTATACGAGATTGTTTTCTCAAACGGGGAAAAATTTGTCCAAGTCAGTTATCACAGATGAGTACTAACGTGGGGCCAAAACAGGATACCCCAAAGTTTAATTTCCAGACATCATAAGGTTATAAGAATCGAAAGTCAAGAGGTTCGTCTGGCTCCTCGTACATTTCCCAGTATATTCCGCTTGATCGAGGCACTTGACATTTGGGTAAAGTCCTTTCACTTCAAATCAATATGTGACATACGTCCTAATTGTTTGATCTGTCAGCTGACTGCTTTAATAATCAGATCTTATCAGGATTGTGGCAAGTGTGACTGTATTTTCAGCACCTCACGTGAATGTCTCCTGTCGGTTGTAATTTTTCGGTGTCTGCAAAATGGCGAACGGTTTTTGGCGGGAGAAAATGTGATTACTCTGTGTGATCTTACCCAGTAATGTCAGCTGTACTGTGTCACGATATATACCATCTGCTGGGAATGAATCTCAACTCACCCTCCTTTCCCTCCTTAATATGAACGTAGAAGGATCATGATTTCCCATGGTATGTCTTGCCGAAACTCCAACGGCACTTCGGGATGTCTTAAAAGGGAAATTAAGGCGTTCTTGTGGAGAAACTTCTGGTTTCATCTGATTTGAGAATTGTACGTCATTAGTTGACGTATGTTCGATTCTGTTGAATATTTTTACCAATGAATGTGCCCAGGAACGCCTTGATGGAGATTTGGTAGCATTTGACGCTAATTCTTCTCCCAATGAAAACATTGATCGCGTCATGAGAAATGTAATACGCAGTGTAATCAGTGAAAATAGAATTACGGGAGGCTTGTGTACCGTATATCCACCACAGAGACATGTCACTGCCACACTTCTCTACTTTGAAGTACGCATTCCCAATTGAAGTCCTTGAGGCGTGTGTATCCCAGTGAGGAGTTTGTGATTGATATATACTTCAGGCTGGTGTCAGAGGACAACCTGTCGTTTGATTGAATGTAGCGAGGTGTTTCCAACGTTCTTCCCTCCTCTGATTTGGATAGGGGTGAACAAAATCTCCAGCAGTAATCATTGGTAATGACAAGTTCGACAACAATGCCCATGCGCGAGTTATGCGCACCAGTCGTAGTGTAATTGTCTGTAACGAAACAAAACCAAGCAAACACACACAAACACACACACACACACACACACACACACACACACACATAATACACATACACACACGCGCTTACGCACACACACACACACATATACACACATACACGCGCGCTTACACACACAGAAACGCACACAAACACAAACAATATTGTACCACATTATTACTTTCATTAGTTGCAATGCCCGCTTCTGCTGGGAGCGAAAATACGCCAAACATTATTGGCGCCAATACAAAACATCCCGCCCAAATGCGAGGCTGTCTGCTTTTAAGCTGTCTATGCGAGATGATCAAACAGTCATTCCCAGAATTGGCATTCAGAAACAAAAATAAACCAAATATCAAATGATTTCCTGTGTACACAAAACAATGATGTATAGGCGAATGATAATGCGCCTTACAATTAGTAGTGGTGGACTGAAACCACGAGTTCTGCATGGAGTAGTGAGTTGGACTGTAGGAGTTGGACTGTAGGAGCGTTTAATTTTCTTGCTTGCTGTCAACCATCAAGTACTGGAATCCATTGGAAAAAGTCCTGACTTTTTCTCCAAATTGCTCCCAACAATTTCCTTCCTAGAATAATCGTAATAGAGGGAAGTTCTGGTAGGCTTTAAAGTATGTAATGGTCCCTTAAGAGAAACAATAATCATGACTGTCGTGAGCAGATAGATCTGAAAGTAACGCCTACAAAGATTACTAATGGAGTTCCACTTTTTTCCCATCAGCAGATTGTATCAAATGTTACAGTGTATTATGAGAACGGCGTACAATTTTTATTTCTCTCTAAATGATATATATCACTCATATGTAATTTATTATTATGTACACACACAAATATATATATATATATATATATATATATATATATATATATATATATATATATATATATATATATATACATACATATATATATATAATATAATTACATAATCTTACGTACATCTTTGAACAAATTAACTCATCGTAAATAATTAAAGTACATCAGCACTCAAATCACATTCATAGCAACTGCGCTTTCTCTGAAAATCTAGAAGCTTTATATTGATTACAAATATCCTTTACATTTATACAATTTTCCAGCCTGCTAAGATTTTATCTTACTGTCCACGGTGCATGGCTACATTGACGTGGGAGCCTATGGGATACTCAGGTACAGGTACCCATATCCATTCAACGTCAACACCAATATCGCCTGTAATACGTCAGTGCACTGGAGTGATTAATGTACTTATTCAAGTATTACCTGCGTGGAATTGAAATTCAAGTGCTGGAAATAACAGACGGGGCCCGTGTTTAACAGCTTGTGACTTTTCTTCTTTCTGCAGAGCTGCATATAAATTTTATGTACAGTATTATAATTATGCCCTGTAATGCAGCACTTGTTAGTTGTAAGTCAGAGGCGTATAATACGTGTACCAGTATGAATTAGTTCAACATTGCTGAATGTAATGATTATCACACAGTCGAAAGTGTAAGACAAAATAGTGATGCCGTCATCTTGACCCCGCCCCTTTATGGGTTAAATTCCATTTTATTTCAATGAATGAACAAGCAAAACGTACACAACATTATGGAAAAAATGAAAATTATCTTAAGATTGCTCAGAAAGATGGCGGCATCAAACCCCTATCATCAAAGGCACAAATGCACCTGTGGAATTCTATTGTGCTTGTCCCTAGAAAAGTGAAAGCTGTTTGAATAATAGCCATTTGGAACTGCTGCTCTCGAACCTTCTCAGCGAAACTGTGCTGAAAAATTCTATACGGCATGTTAGGATTATTCCATGTCCTTTTCATCGCCTTTTTTTTTTGTGTGAGTAAAACCACTTCGTCTCCAAAAGTAGATCGCAAGCAATAATCTTTGCTATGAAAGTTTAGCACAAACAGAATGGAAACAAAGAGATCTATATTCAACAATAGAAGCCAGATAAAAACAAACAAATTTGACCTACTAATTTTGATCCTGCTCTAGAAATGTAATAACAACCATTGCAACAAATATTGTAGTTTAGAAGGGAAATTTGAAGAATGGTTTTATATCTCACTATCCCGAACACAATGCTGCTTGCAACTTGACGTTTGATTCATGTTTGGATCCCATTAAATCATATTTTGATTCAGGATATCATATGTTTTGATGACTGCATTGTCATACCTTCAGACATACTATGGCGGAAATTAACGAAGACCCAAAGGACACAGACCCACCACCTGTGGCCTACCAATCAAAATTTGCACCTCCGACAGCCAGTATCTTCCCTTACAACATTAACCAATCAACTAATGGGATAGGAGAGCCCCCCCCCCCCCCCTCCGTAAAGTGGAAAATGGGATTCCTACCATTAGTAGGAGCGTATTCGTCAAAATTGATGAACACAAAGAACATGGGCGAATGTATTTCGACCGTAAGTGGGTACGATGTGCGTCAACAAGCCTCGTCAAATGGCGAGTGTCAAACAGCGTGACTCGGATGCCATTCCAAATTCATCCAAAAACGGATTGTAAATCATTATCACCCCCGCAAAGCTATATTCCATAGAAGAGAGAGAGAGAGAGAGAGAGAGAGAGAGAAAGGAGGAGGAGGAGGAAAGAGGGTAAGAAGGAGCAAAGGCTAGTAGCACACATCAGGTTTGACAGCTCAGACGACTGTTCGCAAAGGTTGATTAATAGCTGTACAACATTACAACATTAATGAACATACGCGCACGCATGAAGATTAATGTTGCTGTATAACATTACCACGCCCGTCTATATAGGGGAAATGCTGCAGTTTGGACCTTCGGTGTGTTGACATATTGTGTTAGAAGTATAGCGAATAAGCCAAGCAAAATGCAGGTTTTTTTTTTTTTTTGTGCGAGCCATCGTGCGTGTAAAATATATTATGCTTATGATGAAATTCAAGTTAATTCGTTAATGTCCGGTTACCGTCTGAAGGTCGCGATAATGTTTGTTTGTTTGTTCGTTTTTTAACCATGCAAATGTCCATCAATAATGAAAAATCACAATAACAAAGATTAAACTATAGAACGTCAATAAGCCAGACTTGCAGTAAACATAAAACAGGTTTGTATTCAAACGCTAATGAAATGCTAAAATGAGAGGGAAAATTATATACAGCGATTCAATTCACCACGGTATACATATTCATGTGAAAATGAAAGTTTAAAATAATAACGATACATTATTCATTCTGCTTCATGCGAAGCATTTCTGTACCTGTCGTACCTGTCGTTTCAAGCATTCGCGAAAAATATACTTTGATGACATTTTGCATTAGAGCATCTTCCTACAGAAAAAAAAAGCGCTGAACTGTGCCATAAAACTCAAACAATATGTTTGTAACATAAATGCTAATGCGACCCATAAGCCAAGTGCCTTGCATACAATATGAAGGACAGTTGCGGTTTTTGCTTTTCAAAAGGTTTAGATACATTGAGCCGACTTTTCTTTCGAAACTCTCCCTCCCCTTCCCCCCTCCCCCACTCAAACACACAGCATGGTGAAAATACACTCCCTTTTAACCAACGTTTAAGTTACAGTTCGTATCAGTAGGAGACATAATGACGTTTATCTATACGGACTGAAGTCCTATGATGTCTAAATATTTTGTAAAAATAGATAGATAGATAGATAGATAGATAGATAGATAGATAGATAGATAGATAGAGTATAAATTGATAGATAGATTAATAGACGGATAGATAGATAGATAAATAGATAGACAGACAGATAGATAGATAGATAGATAGATAGATAGATAGAAAGAGAGAGAGAGAGAGAGAGGGGGTGGGGTAAAGAGTAAAGCGTGTGGATGAAAGCATTAAAGAGAGGATGGAAGGAAAGACTGGTCAAAAGATGGATACCGGGCACATTCTTTGGTTGCGGGTAGTTTGTGTCGGATTCAACACGTCGGTGTACCAGATGACAGCACTGCATTACTTACCCGCTCTAATCGAGTCTGCCAACCCGTACCATGCACGTCACACTCCTGCATTTATCGTTATTGAGCAAAGTGGCTATATTGAGGATGACATGAGATTGTGACAACGTGGTTATTTCTGGGTTTGGGGTATTTCTTGATAGTGTGTTTCAATTTAATATGTGTTTTGTGTATACACATCGTCCTTGGTTTGTTCCACTTTTGTTCCCTTTGGTACGTACATATGTATTCCTTGCGATCAAATGAAACTTCATGTGTTTCTGCGATGATGACACAAAAATTTGATATAATCCACTTAAAAAGTACAAATCACACTTAAAACATCTCCATATATATCGCGTAGCTGAGTTTCTGATGTTGCCTATACCATTGTTTTTAGTCAAAGGTCATTTTATACTTAAAAGTTCATTTTATAATAAAAAGTAGAGATATCTCCTTGTGGGCAACTTCCTCCCCACCTCCCCCCCCCCCCCGACAAAAAATACGTTGTTAGTATATTCATCTTTGAAAGGAAAAATATATTGCAGTAACTGTCATTTCGGCCTCTTTTCGACTTCTCTGCCTGTGCCAATTGCGTCATCTACGAGTAACTTTTACTTTACAAATCGTGCTTTTGTAGGTTTTCTCTCATGATAATAATTTGCGTTGTTTTTGACAGTTTGAAAAGAACTGTTCTTGTATTTTTTATAATATTCTGTTAGTATTCCTGTAATGCTTTGTCAATATTTTGTAATGTTATTCAATTTGCACATCATTTATGATTATTCCAGAAAAAATGTGTCAAATCAAAATCAAATCAAATCAGATAAAAATGAAAAAAAAAATGAAAAAAAAAACCCAACTAGAATCTGCAGTCGATTTGCCAGTACTGATGTGCGCAAACTATAGCAAGCCCTGCAGTTGGGTATACTAGAGAAAAGGACAATATTTATTTAGCGCCATCTTTAGTATGTTAATGGGCAATCGGCTACCTGGAAGTGGCCTGTGTGATCAGTGTGGGGACACACGACACCACTCTGCATTCTCAAACTGTTACTGTCACAAAAACTACCCATTTCATACACCTTTAGAATGATATAAGGTGGCACATAAATTAAGCAAAGTTCATTTGAATAGAAAGCGCGAACAAGTAAGACTAACTTAATGAACTGTTTCTCTTTTCAATTATCTTAATTTGCCTAATTCTTATCTCTTTATCTCTAAACAAGATTTTGAAAATTGTTATGGTGACTGATAATTGACAAGTTGATTCCTTTTCAAGCGATATTCTCTTAACGGTCTGATTATACTTAAGTATTGTATCAAATTCGTTGTTTGTTAGAGTCTGCTAACGGTCAATTTTGAGGTTTTCGACACGATTCGATTAAGCCCAGCAAGATTCCTCCTTGCAGTCCGTATTATGAGAACGTTTCTCATGGTACCGCTGAGATTGATTATGTGCTTTAAGTCATTTTCCAGTGGTGGATCCAGAGGGGGGCGTACGGGGCGCCCGCCCCCTCTTTATTAAAAAAACAAACAAACAAACAAACAAAAGATATAAAAAGAAAAGAATGGAGGGGGGGGGGGCGTGCGTCGCCCTTTAATTTTGTGAAGGCAGCTCCCCTTTACGGAATTCCTGGATCCGCCCCTGCTTTTCTGCCTCAAATCTTCCATTTATTCTTCTACACCATAAATCACATAAGTCAATATTATTATACTAAATTACCATACTGTGAATATGTATACATATTTATGTATGTATGTATGTATGTATGTATGTATGTATGTATATATATATATATATATATATATATATATATATATATATATATTGCGGAGGAGAAGGCTAACTGAAGTGTACTCTAATTCTCCATACATAGCAAATTTTAAAGTTACAGGAGTATACGGCGGATGAATTTTTTTTATTTTTTTTTCAGTGGCTGCTCTCTCGCTCAAGGACGACATGCGACTTGCAGTAGCATGAATACTCAAAACACTTCGTGTTGTTTTCAGTTTGTTGTTGTTGTTTTTTCCGCTTATTTCCAGCATCATTACACTCTCTGAGTTCTTCTTAAGCACATTTGTCATCGTACAACGCTGAAATTTCCTGACCCTAGCTTTTGCTTCGGGTAACAGTGAGATTATAATCTCTTACTATGGAAGAGATGAGAACAGTGTCAAAAACGACCACATTATTTGTATAGTCGTAATATTCACAGAAACAAGACACTATATTGACATCAAACGAAGACGAGGCTCTTAAAATTCTCTAGTCCCGTGTGAAAGAATGTTAATGATGTCATTTCAATGTCGCGCCAGCTGTGCTCATTTCTTGAGCTTAGAGGATGTTGCGAAAGCGTGAGACGCTATGGTCCGAATTCATGAAGGTGGTACTATTGAAACCATGGTTTAAACCATGGACAATTTGTATGGAGCGCCAAGTGTCGCATGGCCTATTTCGTTACGAACTCAGTCATTTCGTCGACGAAATGACCATTTCGTTGACGAAATGTCCATTTCGTTAAGGAAATGATAATTTTGTCGACGAAATATTGTCATTTCGTTGCGAAATGATCATTTTGTCGACGACATGACTGATTTCGTAACGAAATAGGCCATGCGACACTTGGCGCTCCATACAAATTGTTCATGGTTTCAATTGTCCCACCTTCGTGAATTCGGGCCTATATGCGTTGCTGTTATCGTGTATACACTTATTGTTTCTGGTCACTATCTGACGCGAAATGTCCACAAAGAACAACTGTGCGCACTTTTAATTGACTGAAGTAGTCTGGGTGCCAGAGGCTGAACCTTGTTTTACTGCCCGCCGAATGTTTTCTGAATGTTTTATACTATTTCGAGGGAGCTGAATCCGCATCTGGATGATGCAACTCTTGCATCCTTGAGATTTTGAGATATTCAAAATTGCCGCGAAAATGGATGCCAAAACCTGGAACTTCTAACAAACTTTCATAGTGGTTGCCATTTTGGATACCATTTTGGCTGATTGGATAAATTCACTTGATAGAAATGTAAATGAAATTACGAATTATAGGTTTTCACCCCAGGTTCAATCCCCCTGTAACTTAAGAGCCAAGCTTTTACTGTTGAAAAGGGAATATATAAAGGAATTTCTGATTTTGAAGGCCATTTTGAATGTTCAAAAAAAAAATGATTTGAGGTAAAATACCATAAGAAATCGGGGAAGATCGGGGGGGGGGGGTATCTCCTAAATCCCTCCTCCCCAGCCCCCTCCGCATCAACTCCTTACCGCCCCCCCCCCCCCCCGTTCTCATATAGTAATTATAGAAAGGGGCCTAGCCGCTGTGGCGTAAATCACATCGTAAGATGTGTTCTCACAACACTTACCATTTCAATTTTAATTTCAATTTCAATATTCATATTTCTCACAAATAGCACACAAAAATATAATTAAACTATATGAAAATTATACAAAACATAAATGAGATGAAACTTCACGGGAATGTACAAAAACTTGTCTTGGTATAAACACAAGGTCTGTGTATACATCAGAGTTCAGCTATGGTCATAGTGCGAGAAATATGATGGGGCCTGAGTAAAAACAAGCTTGTACAGCCGCAGGTCCCGTCATAAATCAGATTTGGGGAATTATGAAATAACAGATATTTTTTATACCATACTATGACCATGTTTAATGTATGTCAACAATACAACAATTACCTGGCGGGAACACACCTCAGGGGCATTTTTGTGTCCATAGTTTCATTATTACCCTACAACTCATCGGAGGAAAAATGTTAATGCCATTGCTGTCAATTAATGTAAATTCCTTTTCGTTGGAAACTGCGTCTGTGTGCGTTTATATAGTTATTCATACATGTGTGTGTGTTGTGCGTGTGACTAGTGTATGTGTGTGCGTGTGTGTGTGTGTGTCAGTGTGGTATGTTTATGTTGGTAAACAAGATTTGGGAAGTTTGAGAGATTTAAAAGAGGGGTTTATGAATCAAATAGTATTTAATAATAGTTTTTTTTTTATTGAAAGGTAAAATGATATATAATGAAAATTTATTTAGGAAAAATATTTATAGATTATGTCATTATTTTGATGGAAAAGGTGTACGGTCGATTATTTATTTTCAAAAAGCAGGGTTATGTACTCTCTAAAAAAAAATTGAGTGAAAAGTTTCACTCTTAAAGGAGTGAATACAAAAAAGAGTGAATTTTGAGTGAAATTGGAGTGAATTATGCGTGAAAATGTTCATTTTCACTCATTTTGGAGTGACCTCAGGGATCACTCGAAGATTTTGGAGTGATCCCTGACGTCACTCTAAAACGAGTGAAAACGAACATTTGCACTCGAAATTCACTCCAATTTCACTCTAAATTCACTCTTTATTGTATTCACTCATTCAAGAGTGAAAATTTTCACTCGTTTTTTTTTTTCTTTTTAGAGAGAGTAGTGAGGAAATTGAATATGTTTGAAGGATTTGTAATGTAATTTTGAAAAGTGAACGGTTTAGTTTATACTGGGTCAGCAATAAACCTTTTCAAGTGTATGATATTTGGTTAAAATTACATGGAAAAGAAATTAGGATTGGTGACATACCTTCGAGGAAGATTTACACGCATTTTTAACTGATTTACAACATTTATATACATTGGAAGTACGAGATCAACAGAGTAATTTTGTCTTCTCCTCAAAAGTAACCCAAGATATTTTTCTCCGACCCTCTCACTGGTACTCTGTCTCTGTACCTGTCCTCCGTTTTTTTCTTCAGGTAACGAGTGGGGAGTTTTTTCGATGCGGAGTTATTGTGTACAATGTTTGTGTAAAAAGCAGTTTGTCTTTGTATGATGTTTTGTTTTGTTTTTGTGAACATTTCTGTTTCAATGATATGAAATGGTACGAAATTCGAATAAAGAATTATCAAAAAAAAAAAAAAAAAAAAAAACACTCTTGCTGACCCAGTAGCCAATGAGCGGATCAAGCTGAGATAACCGTATTATGAGTCTTAATTAAGAGACCAACCACGGTTGTTGAAGCCATTTGGAACAAGTCTTTCTTGTCGTCAGAAGAGACTAATGATTACGGCTGTCATTTGCGCACGCTGCGAAAAGAGATTGTCACACCTGAGATCATTCAGATGAAACTATTATCATTAATTCCCTTCGAGGAAAACAGGTCCGCTAATAATTCTCCTGATAACTCCATGTAATATTATTTTGTGCGTCAATTTGACTCTTTTTTCCTTTCCTTAAAATTTTCCTCATGTAGACATACTGACGAAACTTCTAAAGTGTAACAATCTTTATTACTCTCTACGGAATGACACTCTCTCCCTTCACGTGCCCTTACTCATCATAGCAATTGCGAGCTCCAACAGTAGAATGCTATTTACAAGTTAACAATTTAATCGCCTACTTAGCATATATATAAAATATATACATATATGAATATTACACTTCGCTCTCTTTCCTCTCTCTCTCCCTCTCTGTCTGTTGTACATACACACACTTATACACAATAAATACACAAGCAAATCTTGCTACTGGTATTTCAGCCTCTAACTCAGTAGGCCCTACTGTGCTCACTGACCAGATAAAATCTACCATTACACACACATCTACTCTATCCGGGATTGGTGTTTTCATATTATGCATTAGAAAGAAGATCTGCATACCTCACAGCGTGGTACTTATCCGTTACTCCTGTTCACAAAGACTTAGAGATAATTGTTTCCTTAATTCAGGCACAGACGTAAATCTGATTTCTCTCCCCATTCTAAGACTTTAACAATCACACTTCAAGTCGGATTTATCAGGTTTGCAACGGACCTGGTACAAAAGGCGTGATGGCAGCTGGTATAGCGCTTTTTGCTGGTAGTTCGGATACCTTAAAGACTGTAATCGCTCTACAGTTTTCCTGCGTGTGTTTGTATTCTGCGAAGCAGTATATTGTCAATGTCACTTTAACAATTCGACTTCAAGTTGGATTTATCAAGTTTGCAACGGACCTGGTACAAAAGGCGTGATGGCAGCTGGTATAGCGCTTTTTGCTGGTAGTTCGGATACCTTAAAGACTGTAATCGCTCTACAGTTTTCCTGCGTGTGTTTGTATTCTGCGAAGCAGTATATTGTCAATGTCACTTTAACAATTCGACTTCAAGTCGGATTTATCAAGTTTGCAACGGACCTGGTACAAAAGGCGTGATGGCAGCTGGTAGAGCTTTTCGCTGGTAATTCGGATACCTTAAAGACTGTAATCGCTCTACAGTGTTTCTGTGTTTGTATTCTGCAAAGCAGTATATTGTCAGTGTCTTGTGTGGTCGACTCTCGCACGACCGCATTGGATATGGAAGATATATAAACTATTCCATGCAGACAGGGTTTAATATACACTTTATGGTCATGAATTGATTTTGCTAAACTTCAAAAACAATGAAAACATTTACACACACAAACACACACACATACACATACACACGCGTATTCGTATACGCGCATATATTTATATTTCATTTCATTTCATTTCATTCATTTATTTATGCACGGCACATACTTCAGCCCCGAAGGCTGTTCTTCCGCAGGTCCGTGCGGATAAAATACAACATAGATATACATTTTATACAGAAATGAACAAAGAAACCAAACAAACAAAAACAAAACTCATACTTAAAAACCGAAAAAAAAACATATAGAAAAACATATAGAAAAAAAACATAATAACATGTTGATGAAACTGCGGCACACATTTCGACAGAAACAAACATGATCAATCAAAGATAACCATGTACGATTATACAAATGATCGCCGTAGTTTAAAAATGAAAGAGACAAAAAAAATGAGAGTTCAGGAGAGAGAGAGAATGAGGGAGACAGACAGAAAGAGAAACAGAGAGAGAGAGAGAGAGAGAGAGAGAGAGAGGAGAGATAGGGAGACAGAAGCACATACAAATGGGGAAACTGAAAAGTTGTCAATTAACAGTTTCGGTCAAGTGCGTTTTTAAAGCTTACAAACGTTGGTTTTTGTTTCAACTCCAATGGTAACTTATTCCAATGCATTGATCCAGAATATGTCAAACTTTTATGTTTGAAAGAAGTCTTAATCAAAGGTAACACAAAATTTAACGATGAATTCCTTACGTTATAGCTGAAAACTTTAAGTTGAAACATATCAAGCAAATATTTCGGACAAAACTTGTGTGCAATTTTATACATAATTTGTAGAGTATGTTTATGTCGCCTCTTATCCAGTTTATCGATGGGGAGTGCTGTGTATAATAAGTCAGTTGGGAACCTAGCTTGTACGTTCAGTACTGCACGCAGTGATCTATTTTGAAGAATTTGGAGTCTTTGAATATGAGATTTCTTTATATTCCTCCACACAACATCACAATAATCTAATTTACTTTGAATAATTGATTTATAAAACAAAATGGCTATATCATCAGAAATAAAAGACCGAATTCGTTTCAACAAGTACAAATTTTTCACTGTACTTTTACACAAATAATCAATATGTTCATTCCAGTCAAGTGATTGGTCAACATAAACGCCAAGATATTTACAACAAGAAACCTGTTTAATGGTTGTGTTGTTAAATACTATATTGATATGTTGCTTTTTAACTCGCTTATGTGAACCAATTATCATAGCTTCACATTTATTGGAATTTAGAACTAAATGATTACACTTCAGCCATTTAGATACATATTCCAAATCGGTATTAAGTTTGGCTTCAATCTGACTGATTCTCTCTCCAGAAAAATAAATACATGTGTCATCCGCGTACAACGCAACAGATGAATGCTGCAAACAATTGGGTAGGTCGTTAATGTAGATCATAAACAAAAGAGGACCGAGATTGGATCCCTGTGGGACGCCACACCTTACATTCAAAGGCTGGGATCTAACTGCATTGACTTCAGTGTACTGAAAGCGACCACTCAAATAATCCCCAAACCATTCACAGGCGAGAGGACCCATACCAGTCAAGCGCAGTTTGTCAAGAAGTACAGAGTGATCGACTGTATCAAACGCTTTTCGCAGGTCAATAGTAACCATGCCAACGAGTTTCCCTGTGTCCATAGAACTTAACCAGTCTTCCGTTACTTTTAGGAGGGTGGTCTGAGTGGAGTGTAGAGAACGAAAACCAGACTGGTTTACATTGATAATATCAGCAGCTTTCAAATAAACATGAACTTGATTGTACACAATTTTCTCTAATATCTTAGCGCAAAGAGATAATATAGATATCGGTCTATAGTTATTCATATCAGTCTTTTTACCACTCTTCAAAACGGGTGTAATTCTGGAGCATTTCAGTTTCATTGGCACCTTCCCTGTTCGAATGGACAGATTGAACATTTGGGTCAAAGGAATCGCAATATATTTAGAAATAGGTTTCAACAAAAACAATGGTAAATTATCACTCCCACAAGACTTTTTATCTGGTAATACGTCTATTACGTTGATTACATCTCTTTCCGAGATCGAGTGAAATTCAAACGTATTGTCACGTGCTCTTATGAATTGTCTGTATTGTGTGCTATAATCACACTCCACACTTTTTTGTATGGACTCACCGATTTCAGTAAAGAATGAATTAAAACAGTCTGCTATTTCTCGTTTGTCACTTATAATTCCATTCTCTTTTTCTATAGACATAATATTTTCTTTCCGACTTTTGGATGGCATGAGATGTTTCAACGATTTCCAAATTGCACTGGAATTACTAATATTCGATTTTACGGTATTACTAACAAATTCAGTTTTGGCCTTTCTCACTTCCTTTGTGACGAGATTCCTTAGTTTCCGATATTCAAACCAATCACATTCTTGCTTAGATTTTATTGCTTTTTTCTTTTGTACATTTCTTGTGCGAATTAATTCCAGTATATTGACAGTCATCCATGGCGAGTTTTTTCTTTTTAACTCTTTGTTTCTTTAATGGTGCATGTTTATCAATGACTTTCATTAAACTTTCCTCAAACGAGCGATATGCATCATCAACATTTGTCATAGTTGTGATATCACTCCAAATTATTTTACTCACATCATCGACAAATTCTGTCATATTTACTTTATTAACATTACGCATTTCTCTGTACCTGTGACAATTTCCTTGTAATCCAGGCGATTTATTTCCCCATGTACAGTATATCAAAAAATGATCGCTGAGAGAAATGGGCAAAACACCAGACTGAACAATTTTTTCAGACTTATTGGTGATAACCAAATCTACAATCGAAGAAGTTGTTTGTGTGACTCTGGTCGGACTATCAATAACTTGTGTTAAGTTATAACTTTCAAGCAATTGTAAGAGTCGCTTAGTCTGCCATAAATTCACACCAGACGGCTTCGTCATATTACAATTGATGTCACCGAGAATAACAAAATCAGTGTTTAAGTCATCGATATTTTGCAAAAACGATTGAAAATGTTCAAATACTTCATGATTGGCGCTAGGTGGCCTATACCACACAACTACTATCAAGTTCTTTCTATTTGTGAACTTCAATTCAATAGGCAACAACTCCAGACTGTCTTCGACTAAATCTGTACGTATTTCATACATCATATTTGATTTGACATAGGCGGCGACACCACCTCCATAGCGGTCCCTATCCCTGCGTATGATATCATATCCATCAATACTTAATTCAGAATCAGAAATTAAATCATTTATATGTGTTTCAGTCAAAAGAAAAACATCAGCTGAAAGTTTATGTTGAAGTGATCTCAGTTCATCTATGTTCTTCAATAAAGACGTGCAATTTAAATGTGTCAATTTCAATCCTTTACACTTAGAAATTCTCTGAACATTTACTTCAAAATCTTCAACGTTGGGTTCACATCTGTCTGTACTTATACACACATCGGGTGGCCCACTTAACTCGGGGTTGAGTGAATATGGATAGAATGGCAATTCTTTGGATAAACAAACATCACATATACAATCATTTTCTGATTCGAATGTTTTTCTGTCAACTGACGTGCATTTGAGATGGCACCATAATGAACATTTAACACACATCATAGCATTTTGATTATTTTTGACTGCTTTACAGCATATGATACATGGGTATAGTGTTGACATATTTCTAAATCATCATTACGTTACTATATCACCATCATACTCATTGCAACTAGCTGAGACGTTCGATGTCGGCCTTTGTCCGGATGACGATTTTCCTCCTGTCAGCACCAGTTCCAGATGTCAAGGCGTAGATCTTTCCATCTTGCGACCATGTCCAGGCGATGGCATCACTGGTCCTCGCAGCGTACACCAAGCTCTGGCGATGGCTGGTAAGATCCTCGTTGATGAAGACAGATGTCCCTTTCAACTTCGACCTTCCAGCGTAGACCTTTTGACGCACATTTTAGCTGGCGAACTTGACTATGATGCTTTTTCCCCTCTCTGGCCCTGTCCTGTTGCTGCTTCTCGGGGTGATTCTATGGCTGCGATCAATGTCGGATGCTGCCAGGTGAATGTTCATGTGGTCTCTCACAATGTCGGTGATGAGTGTATCGGTATTTTCGCCCGGCTTTTCCTTGACACCGTAGAATCGCAGACAGTTGCGGCGACTATACTGCTCTTGTTCCTCGAGCGCTGAGTTCATGGCGGAGAGTTTTCCTTCCAGCTCCTTCACTTTCTTTTCCAAGCTGTTCACATGAACTTGGTGTTGGTCGGCGTCCATTTTGAGAGCCTCATACACCTGCTGTGTAACTTGTTCAAGGACAGCTTCTTTCACGGCGCACACGAGAGCTTTCAACACATCATCAGAACAAAGAGCTTCCTTTATTTTCACTTCAATGGCGAGATCGAGAGTGGTATTACCCTCGATTGTCCCGGCCTCGGTTTGGTGACCAGCGGTCAGTTCTTCGGTCATCGGTGCTTGAATCAGCCCCCTGGTCCGGGCGCGGGTTTCCGGAGCTTCGTGTTCAGCAGATCGCCCGTTGCTCGACATTTTGACCGTCAAATTACACCAAAATCAAGCGACGAAACAGTATCTTTTTGACGTTCAAGCTCTCACATCCTCACGTCTATGTCACAGTAACAAAGCACAACACCAGTATGTGTAAAGGAACGTGCAAATATCGAAAAATATCCACAACTCCTGGAGCAGCTATGATAGACGTCTCCTCTGACAGTCTCTCGTCAACTTCTATAGGCCTATCTATAAGATGAAAAGAAGAGATTGTAATGGATTATTACCGTCCAACAACTTTCAATGGTTGCACCAAATTTTCAACGCGCTACGTGTCTCCAGGATTCATATATTAGTTTGATATATGCATGTATAATTATATATGTATATATATATATATATATATATATATATACGGTGCTTTTCTGTGTCTAGTGCATAACCTACCTACCCCCACATTCGTCATTGTATGTGTGTGCATGATAAGGTCGAAGAGGCTGATGATGAAACACGCGACCTTGTCAAACAAAAAGATGCCATCAAGTATGATTCTACACCTGGGGCCTCACCAAACAAGAAAGGGAGGAAAAGGAAGGAAGGACAGAAGGGGAGAAGAAGAAAAAGAAGAAGGAAGAGGAGAAGGAGGGGAGCCATGGTCTCAACCTACGGTGTCCTATGTGAAAGTTTTTTTAATGCCAGGAAGACTGCCCCACACTATACTGACTGATGGGTCTGCAGACGGAATAGAATGTAATGATTGATTAGTGGCGTGTGACCGTTGGCAGTAGTCCGAGACAGTACACTCGGTATCGCTTGAAAAAAAAAAAAATCTAGTTACACAATGTACAGTTAACAGTACGACTTTCCCGTTCATATTTGAACAAACACAAGTCCTATTTGGTGAATCGAACAGTCGAGTCGCACGAATGAAACAGTCAACCGCCACGTCGTTTCGCGGGGCAACGCGATCAGTCAGTTTGGAGAGCGTAAAACAGATTTCGGTCCAAAGCTCCGTAATAGTGTATTTGTCACAATTTCGTTTCTGTCGGAGCCTAAACTAAATAAAGAAAAAAATTCCCCGGAGAAGTCGGACATTGCAATCTATTTTCATCAACGTGTAGAAAAAGAGTGCGGTTGTTTGAGCCGGGAGAAGAAAACCCCCAACATGAGTTGGAAATGAAAGTTGTATTCCTATTTCTATTTTTATGCCCCTTTTGATACCTTACAGATTTGTAGAAAGCAGGATTGCCTGAAGAGATTCTCCTTGGGTTGTTTCTTGGGTTTCCCTTTTTTTTTGTGTATGAGATGGGAGATTAATCTTTTATGTCTAAATGAAGAACCAAATCATTTTTTTTTTTAAACTACAGCTCCTTCTACGACTTTGTTTTTCGTTCTTGTCGTTTTTCTGCAAAATAGCGATATGAGTATTTTTCTAAACACTGTGACCGAGCACAACGAACGCAGGGTAAGAAAATAGAGATCGTCTCAACATCAGACAGGGCAGGCAGAATTCTGTGACATATTGGCGCAGCGACAACGCGAAGTCATTGGGAAAGCTAGAGAATAATATATATAATATATATATATATATATATATATATATATATATATATATATATATATATATATATATATATACATATATATATAGATATAGATAGATAGATAGATATTCTACGCCTATGCAATGGCATCGCCCTCGAAATCATAGTTCTTACACAGACGCAAAAATATGACAACAAAAGGTTTTATCTTGTCGGTATTTGCTACATTTGTTTTGCATTGCTTCCGATGCAACTTAGTCTTTTGCAGTCATATCGACTATAATCTCTTCTGATTATGCTTTCAAAAAAATCAGCGTCAACGCAAAGTTAACGTAATCAAGTGGATGACAAAATGTGGGACGGAAGGTAGGCACTCGCCACTTTCAACCATTATGTAAAGTCATCCGTACAACGTGCATGCTCAATTACTGCTTTACCATCGTCACGCCACCACTATGTATATCATTTGATATGAATCATGCGTCGAAACACGTTTGTCCCTCGGTATCATTGTGTATAAACGCTGTCCTATACCTAAACAAGTCTCGCTTTATTGGCCCTGGTACCGAAAATCGATAATTGATCGAAGGATATATCGTTTAAATGGCCGTCGTATTCGCGACAATTCGTGCCGCCGCTGTGTACCCAAACATGTTTATACCATAATATGTATTATGCTAACCCATCCGCGAGCAGAGCGCATATTAATGAAGTTTTGTTTAATTTGTTGAAAATAAGTTATCAGAGGCACTGACTGAGGTGTGGTTTCGCCCGGCCAAAATCTGTATGATATGTTCAGATAAATTGTTAAAATTAAAATATGGCAAACCGTAATCAGTGGCGCATTATGGTTTCATTGTCTTATTGAGTAATCGACTTGGCTTTTGCAGTTTTAATTATGTAAACGCTATGAGCATGCCTTGGTAATTAACTACGAACTGACAATCACTAAACTAACATTTAAATTGGATAGCTGTAACACCGGCTTCAATGCCCAAGCTAGATTTGCCCATTAACAACAAGATCCTTGTTACTTTAATTGAGCTGTCCGTATCGCACACATTCATTCTGCTATACACAGCGGACACCCCCCCCCCCCCATATCAAAAGACATTACTGTTCCAGATTCACCATTGTTTTGTATAACCATTATCTGTTTAATTTGTAAAATAGGTATTCAAATGACTGGAGATTACAAAGTCGTTACAAAGTAAATGATGTCGTACTGTGACAAACTGACGCTTTTCAGTATGTGTGAGCCTCGTTGCTTCATTTGTTCCGATTAAACTATAAACCACTACATTCATCACAGCGCAATGTAGCCATACGCAAATGAGCCTACAAAATACCTGAAAGCGCATGGAGGTAAAAACGATGATTCCATTCGAGGGAAACAAAGTGGTTTTGATATTGATATTATAATAATAATAGCAATAATATTGAGAATAATGATAAGAATGATAACGACAATAATGATACTATTATGAGTAGCTACATCAATAAAAGTAACAATGATAATCGTCAACCTATTGGTAATTACGACACAACTGTATGTAAAATAGTAATATTAATAATAACCATGACAACAATGACAAAAACACAATGATGACATTGAAAATAAAACATTATGCCAGGAAAGATAATTGCTTTTCACCCTATATTGCAGACACATTTTTCATATTATGTTCTTTTGTCAAATTTCAGATTTAGTTCCCGCAGCCTCGCCTGTAATTGCTATGTGCCAATTATTTTTGCTTGTTGGTACTCGACCAGTCATTATGTCTACAGTCCTCAAACAATGTTGGCGAGCTAATGGAGTTGCTGCAATCATCTAATCACTAAGTATCAGCGAGGTTGATTGATTGATATAACCTCTCTAGGTTTTGAAAAAGTGTGATTTATGCGTGATGCGTTCTTGACGAGCGAAAAAAATAAACAAACAAACAAACACACAATACACTGACACACACGGAGAAAAGAGGTGATTTTGCTACTGACATTCATTACGTTTTTGTATATCATGAAACCTTGATGCCAAGCGTTAACTCATGAACTCATCTCATGATCTATGGTCAATAGGTTAGATAAATCATTCCAAATCACTTGTAATTTTCGAAGAAAACAAACGATACACACACAAAGTTTGAAATGAGGATGATGGAAATGTTTTCATGGCCACAGAGTAAATGATTTTGTTTTCCTTGTTGCTCTAGCAATCTGAAAATTTTGTGTCATCCTAGAAAAACGGAGGACAGGTACAGAGACAGAGTACCAGTGAGAGGGAGTAGGGGGGGGGGGGGAGAGAACGTTTGTGTGTGAGGGGAGGGGGAGAAGGGGACGGGGGTACTAACTGGTATCTCTGCCGTATGCCCTATACCCCTACGACTCAAGTACCAGTATTTTATTTCTTGGTCGAACCCAAGCCGAGAGTGCCGAGATGTGATTCTGTCAAACTTTGGGCGAATATAGTTCGCATCATTAATGCCAATGTTGTTGGTAACTGCCAGTCAGTCTCCGTTGCATTCGATTTTGTTTGAACTCTCTTATACAATACCATATTGACATGTTGATAAGATTGTTACACTTTGTAATATTTAAGGTCGGCTTTTTTCTTCTTTTTTTTTTTTGTTTCTCCACTTGGGCAAATGAAGTCATAGTGACAAAATCAAGGATGTTCCCATCAAACTATTTTGAATAAGAGTTCTTACGGAGTATAAAGAAACATATATTGTAGCGGCAGAAGTGTGATTTTCCTCTGTATTTGATTTATAATGCCTACACTCATTCAGAATAATGAGATGTCAGTAGAGGAGATCTGATATGTATATAGTTCAAATATATTCATAGAGAAACGCGGGTCATAAGGGTTATGACAGAGGTCAAAAGAGGACTAACCGTGTCAAGATGACGGATCACTAAGGGGAATCTGCCCGACCCAGTGCACTTAGCACCACTGTCGGCATTGTTTCAAGTAGTTTCACTTCTAGAAATCCTTTTTGATATAGTTTGTATAGAGAAAAGGGAGAATTGGTTTTAAACAGGCAAAACTTCTGACACTTCTTCACTGTGCAACTATCGGTGATAGAAGGCAGTCAGAATCAACGAATCAGTGGAGGCTGCAAAATACAGTATGGGACTGTATGGCAACAACTGACTGGGGTTCTCAAACAGTTGGTAAGTTGAGATAGAAGCTTAATACTTGTTATTTCAGCCACATATCAATAGTTGTGCTAATTCAATTGTGATATAAAAAGAAATGTTTGTCATCATGATTTGGTATGATTAAAGGTGTGTACAGTTGTACAGTTGTAGTAGTAAAGCTTTACAGCAATTTGTATGTCAAAATCTCAGTTATTTGAAGGAGATTCACACACACACATGATTCCATGCATTGTTATGACTGCATTATGCAATGATTATAAACGCTCCGTTGACATTACCTAGACAGGTAGTTTATATAACGATTTGTAGAAGGTTATGAAGTGAACCCTTCAGAATGATGAAGTTATAAGACTTTGTCGGATTACATTGTAAATATCATTCAGTTCAAGTGTTATGTTTATGTTCATTAATTACTGTACTATAATCAATTAAGGCTTATTAGTAACTAGCCAAGTATACACAAGGTGAGCTATAACGACGCTTATGTACCATTTGCAGTAGGCATTTACAGTATAATTAAAGTGTATATGTATTCCTTTGTTACAGTAAACCACTTCACCCATGAGACACTTTCAAGACACTTTCAGGACACTTCTCTACGACACTATACTTCATCACATCACTTCATCCCACGTTCGAATCTTAAGTTCACGTCGTGATACACATTGGTGTATTTATGTCCAGTTGTGATTCTTCAAGGAATGTTTTGATGAATCGATCATTAAATCAGGACAGGCCTGGATTATTGATTCAAGCAAACGAGTTGGACAGTGTTTCATTATTTCTTGACGACTGGTCGTGTGCCGGTGATGCAACAGTGCGTTTACAAGAACGAATCCCACCCAATGTAGTGAAGCTACATATATAATTACATGTATGCACGAATATATATTTCGTTGTATCTCAAGGTGTATACAGGTATGACAGGCGGAGGAGACCCTTATCAATAAGCAATTTGCTTGAGTAGGACAACGGCCTTTGGGCGATATGGTATCTTATAATTCTCCCTTGTTTTTAACTGAATGAATAAAACACACACAAATGAAATGTATAACTTGTACCTCGAGTATTTTCAATATCATTCTGAAAAGGACAACAGAAATATATCAGGAAAGAGACGAATATAAGGGGCACAGGAGGGGATACCCGAACAGGCAGAAGTTGAGAGAAGAGAAGGGATAGTAACAGTGTTCAGTAGTTTGGAACTATACACCAAAACAAAACAACGCAAAACAAAACAAAACAAAACAAAACAAAAGTGACTTTACCCATGAATAAATTTTTATATCAAAGAGATGAAATATTATACAGTAGGCAAATTATTATAATCTATGAAGTTAGAGAGAATCGGTGAGCACGATTTCTAATTTGAGTGATAGATTGTGAGCAGTTTAAGGACATATAATGTAATATAATTGAGGTTTAAGAGCAACTAAGCACCACTTTTAATTGTTCCAAATGTCATCTTTCCTTTGAGGAATGGAAAGTAATTTTGACTCTGTTTCAGGCATGTCAAAGCAGCAAACATTTGAGACGACGTAGCTGTCGTCTGTCTCCACTGGGCTGTCCGAAAGGTTGACATAGATGATGATTGTTTTTGTTTTTTTCTGTCGAGACTTAGGCGTCTTCTATGAAGCAGATTATCTCAGCATTTTAAATAAAGAGAACATGAATCACAATACAAGCCTTCAGATTTGTTTCTACGTAAGAACGTGCCTTGCACTTTGGTACATCGGGGTTTGCCGCTCTATAATTGCTTTTCGTCCTTTCAAAGAGAGCCAAGAAAACAACAGAAATTACCTCAATTTCAAATATTGTAGAGAAAGATAAAAATCTTTACCACTCTGCTTGAGATCAGAGTCACTGATATCGTGTCTTCACATAAACAATATTCGCAGAGGCAGTCGATTCGTCTGTCGATAGAATCACACACAATCTCTAAAGGTAGCGAAAGTAGCAGAACATCATGTCGTCTCAAACGCGTGAAGTTGATGGTCCCACAATACGAGACAACTAATAAGCCACTTCGTAGTTCTAATTTGCGCATGAGCAGAAAAAGGTCATTCGTACCAAAATGCATGATGGTTTCTAAATAAGCCAGTTCGGAGTTCCACTCTGCGCATGAGCAGAAAAAAAGGTCATTCGGACCAACAGGCACGTTGGTTCTTAAAGTCACTGGGATAAGCGTCTGTGATGTATTATTATGTATAATGATTATTCATGTAATCCTTATAAATGCTGCTTGCCAGCACATCCACCTGACAGCAAAAGTGGTATTTGGCAATATCGATAGAAAGAGGTTGTTCTTACATTCAATGTAAGATAATGAAATGGATGCTTTCCCAAGTGTTAATTGACGGATCATTCTGGCCATTTGGTCTATGCGAGTTCATTCTTTGTTTAAGCAGGATTGATGAATACCATAAATCGTTGCGAAAAGCTTATGCATTATGTCGCTCTGAAAACGAGTGAAGAGCCCCTTAACCGACTGAGAAAAAAGAAAGGTCATTCGGACCTATGTGCCCATGAGCTAACTCCGAACTGGCTTATTCACAGAGATAAGCATCTGTCATATAATGATTATTCATGCAGTCTTTGTACATGATACTTGACATTATATCCACCTGACTGCAAACCTGGTATTTGGCAATACGAATATAAACATGTTTTAATGCATTCAATACAAAACAAAGAAATGGATGCTTCCCCGAGGGTTGTTTGACGGACCATTCTGGTCACCTGGTTTCGCTATGCAAGATATTTTTTTTTTGAACACGAATTCCATAAATAATTGTTACGCCTGGCAAACTTACCGGTACGCAGTATGTTGCTTTGAATATGAGTGAAGTGCCTAACCAACCGAAAAAATAGAAAGGTCAAGTGTACCAACGTGCACATGAGCTAATTACGAACTGGCTTATTACAATTACCGATTACATTCGGAAAGTCGCGGATATCATATTTGTGCCACCATTTTTCTTTTGTGTGCAACTCCCCCCCCCCCCCACACACACACACACCCACAACTGCAATGATATCAGCATTGTAATACAATCATGTTAAAGATGCTGCTGAATTAATTCACCTGTCCAACTCTTGGTCTGTATGCTTTTGATTTTGCTGTTTCCACCCGCACTCTTTGTGTAACCTCCATCATCCAATAATCTATCGGATCTTTTACCAAGGATTTCATTGTTCTATGAAGGGAAATAACCGTGATCAACTGTGATCAAAAGTACTGGTACTGGTACTCGTACCCAAGAAAAATTAAACAAAACCTGCACCATCTATCAAGCTTTGAAAGATGATTCATCTACATTCTTTTGTATTTTTCTTACGACAAAGCCGCCCGCATAGCTTCTAATGTTGCTTGGAGTAGTTAACACCCGCATTAACGTGCCATAAAATAAGAGATCTTATTACTGCGCGTGACACTAATGTGATGAATTAACGAACCATGGCAGATTAACTCATTAAAATGTCATAAGCTTGACATCAAAGTAACTACCATGCGTCGGCCTATGTCATGATATTGTACAGAAATATCACTTATTCTATTTTTTTTTTCCGCTCAAGTGAGTAGCGACCTCTACGATAATGTTGTCCTAGGCCATGGCAATGACATTTTTTTTCTCTCTCTATCTTTCTCTTTACAAGAGAGGTTACTTGTGTTTGTTTGTCCGTCTGTCTGTTTGCTTGTTTGTATAGGTCTGTATGTGTTGTGCACCTTTTATATTTTGTCTAGCTAATTACTTTTTGATGTTATTTAGTCTTTTTGTCCACGAGGAGACTGCAAAATACAAGCTTAGCTTTTTAGCATGTCTCCTCCATTTCCTGCAACTTTAGTTTTAATTCAATTTTCATTTGATTTTGTTATGCGTACTTTTGTTAACGTCACGTATTTTTCTTTGTTACTACATTGTATTGATGTTGTGTTGTCTTGTGTATGAAAATGTTGTTGGAAATGAAATAAATGAAATGAAATGAAAAATGAAATGAAATGACGTGCGCTGTTTTAAGGGAATAAAAAAAAAAAACGTTGACCCGGTTGCGTCAATATATCAAGGCGTTTTATTTCATCTCTTGGAACAAAAATTTTCAGGGATATTTTCGCACTCTTATCAGCATCATCTTCAATGTAAACAAACTGGACGGTTTAAATATCTCGAGGTACAAACTTCAGCGATATTGGAGTTCTTCTAGGACGATTATAGCTCATATTGATATGCAACAATCATCATTTTGTGCGTATTACTTTTTTTTTATATAGATTCTTAGAAAGAAAACATAAATTGCATCTGCGAAGCATGCATATTATCAAAATCAGTCTGAAAAACGAGACAAAGGAACTCTCAAACTGGGATAAGCATTTCTTTAATGATGTCGATAAAACTTCCATTTAGCCTAATCCACTGCTTGGATTTGGCACGCAAGTCTAAATCTTGCCTACTCAATAAAGACCATGAAAACATACGATATGGCCATTTGAATTCATGATTGGCTGCGTGTATGCTTTCGTGCTTTGGGTTTTTGTTTATGCCCGTTACTATTAAAGATTACATCACAATCAGTCCATGATTATTTTTTTCTCAAGGATTTAAAGCGGGGTTTCATCATCAATTAGAAAAATCATTCAGATTTTAAGAACGAATTTAGGCTAATCTCATACTGTGATCAAAATCATTAGTCCAGGCGCAGGGACCCAGAAAAAATGACTTCGTTCAACCCACCCCGCAGAAAAGGTTTGACTGCATAGGGGGGTCGGTTGGACTCTCTGGAACACCCCTGGGTAGTATGTGATTCGAAATTGTGGTATCAATAAAATTTTACAGGCCATTTTAGTTGCGACAAGACCTTATTGTTCGAAAAAGTGTCTCCGCACGCCAAGACTACTACACGCACCACTCACACTGCTACAGGCGCCAGTGCCAGTGGTGCGTGTAGTAGTCTTAGCGCACGCAGACTTTTTCCTCGGCAAAGAAGGGTTTTTGCCAGCAAACTCACTAGCTGAGGTAAGTGTAGTTTAGTTTCTAGCCGTTTTTATTTCGTGTATATTTTTTCCGAGTTGCAGCAAGCCGAGTGAGGTTGCATACCCAGTGATCGTGACCCCAAACCGTTTGGGCGTCGCAATCACTTGATATGCGCCTTCGCTCGGCTTGGCACAATAAAGTGGGCTTCTACACATGCGCAAGCTGCAACTCGGAGAGATGAAAACGAAATAAAAACGACTAGAAACTAGACTGGGGTCGGTTACGGCTGGCACTGAAAATTACAACATAATCACAGTTTTTTTGCAGTTATTTCATGAATAATTCCTCAAAACACCGTAAAACCATATATATATATGTTGCTAGAGATGTCAGCAAGACAATGGGATACATTGTAAATTAAAATATTGTGCATGGTTACCATGGTAACCAGATGTATACAGGTGATTGATAATCCAAAAAATGCCTCCAACTGCTGGAAACTTTGGTATTTTTTGTTCAGTTTTTTTTTTTTTTTTTTGTAGATAGGTGAATTAAAAACAAACATTTCTACTGATTATTGTTCAAAAAAGTTTTTTTCCTGTTGCCATGGCAACCAGTATTATCCATTCAGGATTCAGCTGTCAATACTTAAGAACTAATGCCCATATTTTCAAAAAGCTCAATAAGCATGTCATTCTGCGTAATTGTACCATTTACCGTACTTTTATCAAATATTTGACTTCAAATTACAGGCAAATGTTGTTTCCAGCAATGTATGGACACAAAATTCCCTTCAAAATCTATGTTAATACAGAGAGCAAAGCCGACGATATTCTGATATTAGCTTTTTAGAGTATACCTTTACAAAGAAATGGTTATTCGAAACAACCTTGGAAAAGAGCAGAAGAAAGCAATTGATTGTTCTTGTTCTTAAAGGAAATTTATTCAAGAATGCAGATAAATTCCTGTCTAAAGAAGGAATATACACGTACACTGCATTATCCATCAATGGAATTAAAAGCGTACTTTTCGTTGGTAAGCTATATATATTTGGACAACTTGTGGTGATATTTCATAATCAAGTTCGAATTACCAATTCTTTGTTAAATATGAATTCAATTTTTCATTTCTTGTTAAGCCTGTTACTAGAGCTCACAGTGTGATGGATTGACTTTCAGTACTTCGTATACATACATATATATATATATATATATATATATATATATATATACAAGTATTTTAGCTTTATTTTCAACAAGTTTATTTGTGGATCGAGGTATTTGTGAATCAGGGTATTTTAAGGACGTCTCATGGTCAGACAATTCAGACAATCAGACAACTTTCTGTCTCAAATATACCATCAGCATTTATGTTTGCACCACACCAGCGTGCGATAAAAGTGAAAAAAAAAAATATCTCGAGTGTAAATACTTTTTCGTGCTTTTCGTGGACTGTAAGTGCACGAAATTTGAATCATTCTGTTTGTTATAGGCTATATCTAAAGTGTAGATACATTTTTTGTGCTTTTCGTGGACTGTAAGTGCACGAAATTTGATTCATTCTGTCGATATAGGGTATCATTATTTGGACAACTTATGGTGATATTTCATAACCAAGTTCGAATCGTCAGTTCTTTGTTAGATATGAATTTCTTGTTCTGCCTGTTACCAGAGCTCACAGTGTGACTGACTTTCAGTACTTTGTTATACATTACAGTACAAGTTTTTTACCTTTTTTGTTCAACAATTTTATTTGTGGATCAGGGTATTTTAAGGACATTTCGGGCTAAGATAACTTTCTATTTTCCACAGTCATTTATAAGTTTGCCACAACAAAGTAGGATAAAGTGAAAAAAAAATATATCTGGAATCCAGACACGTTTGTTTATTTTGCCTTACGTGCTCATGATCACCTATTGTAGGTCGGGTCTTAACCCTATAAAGCCCAAGCTATTTTGACCCCTTCCAGGCCCAAGGGGGGGGGGGGGGTGGCACATTGTGCCCCCTACATAACTTCTTTATTATATGATGTATGACCGTCATATTTGGCACATGGGTAGAGCAACTCTACATGACCCAACATTTCTCAAGGTTACCCACTGACGGCAGTATTTCCCAAAATATGAAAAATACATAGCAAATATGCTAAAATCATGTTTTTTTCTTTCTATTTCTTTATCCCCTGTAAATATGTTGTTATTTTATATTAATCATTTTCATATTTACTACAAAGGAAGAGCAAGTCAACGTTCAGTATTTGTTATGGTTGAAATTTCTCAAGGTCAACATGTGGGGGCGTAATTCATTACAATATAAAGAAATATATGAAACCTATTACGTATTGCTTGGAATGGGTGCATATATTTGTATCACATTTCATATTTCCAAAATACTGAAATTTTAATTTTACAGATTGATATTATGATAAACAAATGATATTCCAGGCAAAGCTTGTGTGAAGATAACCCCAAATAAAAGGGTAATCTTTGAAAAAATGAATGCTGTATTTTCGATTATTTCTATTATATCTATTGTTTGATGCCTATGTTATATAGAAAATAAAGGGACTAATAAGAAGACCATTTCAGGGTAATTCTCAACCATAATTACTTCACATTTCTTTCCTTTAGCAAACCATAGCCAAGAAAACCCCAATTTCATCCATAATTATATTGTTAACTGAAATTGAAACAGAAAATCATACAAAATCTGACTAACATGGTTGTCAGTTTACGGTTGCCATAGCAAACAGGAATATTGGACATACCTAAATTATATGTCAAAATGTTTGTAATAAGATTTTAGGAAAAGCCACCAAATTTGGTTGAAATCGGGTAAAGGGTTTAGGAGCGGCAAATGAAGATATGGTAGGGGGAACAATGTGCCCCCCCCCCCCCTTGGGCTTTATAGGGTTAAACTACCCACCTCAACACTTCAAAGTTAACCTGGATAAAACGGATAGGACCCCTAAGATTTTCCCTCATTCTCTCCTTAATAGCATTAATTCATTACTGCACGTTTTAATACAAATTTACATGTCATGACTTCTCATTTTATTTTTTTTTTTATTTTAACCCTAAGTTACCAACGAAAAAGTACGCTTTTAATTCCATTGATGGATAATGCAGTGTACGTGTATATTCCTTCTTTAGAAAAGAATTTATCTGCATTCTTGAATAAATTTCCTTTAAGAACAAGAACAATCAATTGCTTTCTTCTGCTCTTTTCCAAGGTTGTTTCGAATAACCATTTCTCTGTAAATATATACTCTAAAAAGCTAATATCAGAATATCGTCGGCTTTGCTCTCTGTATTAACATAGATTTTGAAGGGAATTTTGTGTCCATACATTGCTGGAAACAACATTTGCCTGTAATTTGAAGTCAAATATGTGTTAAAAGTACGGTAAATGGTACAATTATGCAGAATGACATGCTTATTGAGCTTTTTGAAAATATGGGCATTAGTTCTTAAGTATTGACAGCTGAATCCTGATTGGATATTACTGGTTGCCATGGCAACAGGAAAAACACTTTTTTGAACAATAATCAGTAGAAATGTTTGTTTTTAATTCACCTATCTACAAAAAAAACCTGAAAAAATACCAAAGTTTGCAGCAGTTGGAGACATTTTTTGGATTATCAATCACCTGTATACATCTGGTTACCATGGTAACCATGCACAATATTTTAACTTACAATATATCCCATTGTTTTGCTGACATCTCTAGCAACATATTTATATATGGTTTTACGGTGTTTTGAGGAATTATTCATGAAATAACTGCAAAAAACTGTGATTATGTTGTAATTTTCAGTGCCAGCCGTAACCGACCCCAGTCTAGTTTCTAGTCGTTTTTATTTCGTTTTCATCTCTCCGAGTTGCAGCTTGCGCATGTGTAGAAGCCCACTTTATTGTGCTCAGCCGAGCGAAGGCGCATACCAAGTGATTGCGACGCCCGAACGGTTTGGGGTCACGATCACTGGGTATGCAACCTCACTCGGCTTGCTGTAACTCGGAAAAAATATACACGAAATAAAAACGGCTAGAAACTAAACTACACTGACCTCAGCTAGTGAGTTTACTGGCAAAAACCCTTCTTTGCCGAGGAAAAAGTCTGTATGCGCTAAGACTACTACACGCACCACTGGCACTGGCGCCTGTAGCAGTGCTAGTGGTGCGTGTAGTAGTCTTGGCGTGCGGAGACACTTTTTCGAACAATAAGGTCTTGTCGCAACTAAAATGGCCTGTAAAATTTTATTGATACCACAATTTCGACTCACATACTACCTGGGGGTGTTCCTGGAGGTCCCATCTACCACTCTGTGTGGTCAAACCTTTTCTGCGGGGTGGGTTGAACGAACTCCTTAATTAAGGCCCGTACAGGAATTAGCGCCTTGACTACATCAGGAAACTGGTTTCTTTGAGTGAAAATGTTCTGTGATACCGTCAATACTATATTTTTCAAGTGACGTGAATGGCTCTAGACTGCAGTTTTGTAACTTCACAGTGACATAGTATTCAACAGAGAGGCGTGACGAAAGAACAACAGAAGAGCTTCGTGTATTACGTATATTGAGAAGTAACTGAGCTGGTAGGTGAAATAACAGGCGTGCCAGTGCGCATGCGCAATGTCATCTTGAGTGGCTTTTTCGGCAAGATCATTTCTCGCACGAGCTCAACTCATTTGCTGTCTTCGTGAGTTGGAACTCAGGATGGAACTTGAAGGGGGGACTCTCGACCGTCGAGTGATTTTGATCTTGTCTTATCGACCGGCGAGGAGCCTATAGCGATGTCTCATCTTGGCGTCAGATTATACTCTAATACCTTTGAGAGAGAGAGAAGGGGAAAGGAGTATTTACTGTCTGTCTCCACTCTACTTTCTATCCATTCTCGGACAAAGAACTACAGGAAAAAAAAAAGCAAAATAGAGCAAAAGAATCACATTAAAGAGCAAGGTGTGGATGAAAAGTTACGAGCTAACAAAAGCACAACACAAAGCAAAACAAAGCAAAATTAGAACTTAAAGGGATAGATTTTACCAAAATATTGTTTCTGAGTTCGTTTTGTTTATTCATATATGTTAATTCGTTTCTTTTGCCTGTAAGCTTTTCTCAGGACACAATCTCTGGCATCTGTGCTCAATACTACCGAAGAGCTTTTAGACAACCTTCGCAGGCGAAACACTCTGTGAACAGAGCAATTTTGCTGACAAGGGGTCCAAGTGCAATTATATTGGAGCTTAGGAGCCGAGTGGGGATGAAACTTTCATTTCGTAGATAAGCTACATACATTTCTCAAGTAGCACGACAGCATCTCGGCCTGTTACAAGGGTCGGGTATGGAAACTATTGCAAAGACATCTTCATTTTGCCCCACTGGTCTCCTCCACAAGATGATGCTGCAAGCTCGTTTTACTGTACATTCTCTTTTTAAGTGGAGAACATGTCTTGTCAGTGAGCAATGAGATCTGAGGTAAGAATGACTCGCAATTCTTCAAAACCTCGTCAGGATTCGTCTGCCCAACCTCGAGTCAACGATGGCCGCTCTCCATTGCAGCCGTTCAAACTGCCTAATCTATAATCATAGTGGAAAACGAAAAAGAAAATGACTTGGAAGTAAGGATGAGGCCGCTTACATGTGAGCTCGATGTACAAACCATATCTAATGTTACTAGGAAAAACAACAGCAATCCTGCTTTACGTCTGATGTATGTTTGTGTATTTTGTGTGGGAACTCTTGCTGAAGAAGAGAATGGTAATTTCAGGCTAGGATTGCCATTTATTTTTTTTTCTAATCTTTTGTTTGACAGTAACAACTCTACTCGATTACTGGTCATGGTGTGTCGCAGGAACTGATACTACAAGAATACACACACACACACACACACACATACACACACGAGAGATTTTTTTTCTTTTTTTTTGCAAGTTTCTAAAAGAAGCTGATTTGTTAAGATTAATAATCGATCATTAAATTACAGCTGAGCGCCACTTGAGAAAAGAAAAACACAAATGGAGTGTATAAAAAGATGTCATGACAATTACTATTTCTTCTTCATGGCAGGTTCCCATTATGAATATTGCAGAAGTAATAATGAAATGCAGATGGCGGGTATGGTAATCTACACCATGTACATAACTAAAGCAGAAACCTGAATTAATTAGCATAGTCTTTATTTTCTGCCATATGCCAACATTTCTATTTAAAACACCCTGTGCTAAAGATAAAGCCTCATCGCAATGCCACATAATTTAGAAAACTGCCTCTGTGACCTAAACCTGAACGGAATGTTAAAAATCACGATAAAAATCACATCCTGAGGCGACAAAGGTCTTCAAGAAAAATACAAATACAAGACGAGAAATATGTTTGTGACCAGGCCCAGTACCTAATAATCCCCTCTCCCCGAATCCCATTCGAAGTGCTTTTGAAAATGTCAAAGGTCACTCGCACCATTTCCTCTTCCGCCTCATCGGAGATGATTCTCCTTTTCCTGCGCTCGGGTCCCATCGCGGGATTAGCAGCAGAACAGCGTGAATTCAAACAGGCTTTAGTGAGGAGTAGAAGGTCGTAAATTCGACAGTTTTTGCTCTTTGAGTCAATGTTATTGCAACTCCTGTGATTACGTTGTGTAGCAGCAAGGTACTGCCTTTAAACTCGATTTCATGTTCTACCGCATCAGTGACAACACCACTGCATCCGCTGTGATTGCAACAACAACACTGACAACGCACCAAAATTACCGCTGCAGCGACGACTACCACTACACATGATAACTGTACACCAACCGATATTTTTGGTGCTGATGTTGGTGTAGTTCATCTGTTACTGCCATCTCTTCCGTAGCTTATAACGGACACTTAGACTTCTAATACCAATACCACTGGTGGTGCTATAAATATCAGTACCTTTTTTTTTAACCGTGAGATTGCTACCACCGCTACTATATTACAAGACATCCACTGATGCCTTAAAGGGGATGACTAGTAACCAATCAGTGGGAATCAGTGGGAATGCTGAGGGATGATTGTTCCAATCCATGTGAGATTCATTTAAGAGTGCATTATATATCTACTGTTGTGTGAAAATTATTTGCTTCAGAACGGTCTCATATTCAAGTAATATGCAGATTAATGCCCCGTCACTGACAAGGCACGCTAACCTGGAAACATTAAACTGCACATTACTTGAATATGAGACCATTCTGAAGCCAATAATTTTCACACAACAATAGATATATAATGTACTCTTAAATGAATCCAACAAGGATTGGAACAATCATCCTCCAGCATTCCCACTGATTCCCACTGATCAGTTACTAGCCATCCCCTTTAAGTGCTAATGCCAGGTCTTTGGCGATGTTGCCGAAAGACACCGATGTCACGAAACAAACCTGAGTCACGACGCATAGTCTCCGCTTGATGACGTGCCTTGTGACAACGGACACTCAGCTCTGTAGTTAATAATCAGTGAACGACCTTTCCAGTTGATTTATGTTATGAATGTATAAAGATTTTTTTTAATTTTCATTATAAACCCATCGGATATCTCCTCCCCCGCTCATAATGCATCCAGTAGCAGGAGGGCGTCGATGATTGATATTCGCTGGACGGCCGTGGTCCTCTAGGTGAAACTGCATTGAAATTGAAGATGAAAGAAAATGGAATAAGAATACACGAATATAAAGCAAAAATTGAATTCCCTCCACTCGATGTAAAAGCCACTCCAACCCGCGTTATCACTGCTCAAGTATACATTGGACACTTTTTCACCCGTTTAGGCGAGTCCTCCGAGCTCACTTTGCACTCGCTAATGGAACATAATGAATTAATGCCACTTCGCTGAAATCCATTCAGACAAACAGCATGAGTTGTGTGCGTGTGTGTGTGCGTGGGGGGGGGGGGCTCATCTGTATTATTGTATGAGCGATATGTGATGAAAGCAGATAGGTTTTTTCCACTTCCCTCCTCTCAAATACACACTGCAGTGTAAAACATATTCATCATTCTGTTAGATAGGTTAATTCATTCTATTCCAGAAATATACTTCTTCCTCCATGTCCTTGTGATCATGTAGATTTTGATATCCACGCACATACTTCTTTTGCCCCATTTACACCCTGTAATTGTGTATCTATAAACTTCTTTTTTTTTCCCTCATTCACACCCTATAATTGTGTATCTACCTTCTATTTCCGCTGGAATATATAATTTCTTTTCAGCTTCAGATTTCGTTATCGTCTGTTCGTTAATCAGAATCTACAACCAAATGTAGTCCACGCTGTCCTTCGCTGAAGTCATTATCCGTATTTCCTCTCGGGACACTGAGATGTATTCCTTCCCATAAACGGGGCCTCACTCTCCGTCTAAATTGGTCAGTCTTCTCATCCTGCAAGGACTGTTTCATTTTTTTTTTCTTCTCCACACACACCGAGACAATAATTGGTCCACTCTCGGCGCTGGTAAGACGCGGATAATTGGTCGGCTTGCTTTCGTTTGTATCCTACGTGGATGACAGGCAAGGAGAATGAAAGATATCACGGAACAGGTTCTTCGTTTAAAGCCATCAAATCTCTCTCCCCCCCCCCCCCCCCCCCATAAAAACAACTACACTACCGTGGTTTGGTGCTATATCTTTCTATTTCAATCTATGATATTCATTGCTTACAGTCTTTCATATAGAGTTAAAATTCGTCTTTATTTGAGCAATTTGGTGTTGATTTATCATTTTTATTTTCAATTGCAGAACCTTCAAAAGAGGAATGTCTCCTTATTACTCAACTCAAATCTTAGTTTTGACTTTGGCAATATATTTCACAGAGTAAGTGTCCTTTCTCCCTCTATTGGCGAATTTGATTGATTTCGTACAGATTAAATAGATAAAACCTGTTCAATGTAATCATTTCTCCAATATAAAGTATGCAATAAAATTCAGACACGTCAGAGATGCTAATTCAATGATAAAAAAGGAATGTTTCTGGGTAAAGTTATCCCTGAATTTGCTGCATGGGTTAACTTAAGTGGCCTGAATAAAAGAAATGGTAAAATATAAATGTTTAAGGATGTTGCCTATAACATAAAACACTGCTTATACTTTAGTGACATTAATTACACCAAAAACAAATGGTTTTTTTTTTAAACTAATATGTAGAAATGTAATCGACGTCATGAAGGTGACACTGCTTGTAAGACTCCACAATGTATCTCTTCTTCTGTAATGAGCCGAGACGGTAAGTCCAGTTAGGATCAATCCACGTTTAGCTTTCTCCGTAATCTCTTTCCGTCGGCAGAATGAGTCCATACGTGAATGTGCATGATTGTTTACAGATTGAGTCATCTGATATCGACATTTTTTTTTTTTTATAACACTTTTCCCAGGGAAGCTTCCGGTTTTATTGGCGTCTCATTTTTCAATCTGGGAAAAGAAAAAAAAAAACGATCAAAAAGACATGCAGCAGAGAGAAAGAGTCCGTTTGCAGGTATTTAAAGATAGGTAGAATTACTCGATTGTGACAAGATGAACGCGTTGAAGAAAACAGAACAAAACAAAACGCATGATCGCGAAACTAGAAGGGAAAAATACGTGTCAATTTCACGGCTATACAAGACGGAGATTAAGGGAGACTACGACCATTCTTTTAGAATGTCGCTATTAATCCCCTCTCCCTTCCGTCAACCGGGATATTTGAGAAGCTTGACAGAATATTTTTCACATGCACATGGGCCAGCGATATTGATACATGGAAAATCGGAACGAAATCGTTCTTTTTTCCCTTTTCTTTCTCCTTTAAAAAAAAAAAATCTTTTGGCTGAAAGTGATAAGGATCAACAAACATCGCCTGAGCGGGAGACCTGTCTAAACACATTCAACTTTCTCAGGAAGCTGCCCGTTGTTCACTACTGAGTCTTGATTTCATAAATAGTGTATATCTATTTTTATCAAGATGTATACATTGAACACCATTCTGGTCTCAGGGACCCATATCATAATATGCCAAAAGCGAAGACAGCCAAAGAACAGGAGGGTAAATAGGGGTGTGAAGGGGTAAGAGGGCTTTTTTTTTTTCAATCTCGTCTTGTATGCTAGTTTATAATACAGTATCTCATCTCTGTGTTTGTTTGTCTGTCTGTTTGTTTGCAACATTAAACAATGTCAGCAGTGTGACAACTAATAGCAATGATGATTCTTTTGACTTACTATACACTAAGTATACTTTGCAAAATGATTAAAGCGCAGTGTACAAAGAAAAAGGTCGAATGATATACAGAATTGACAACCTTAATCAAACACGTATACGTTTCCGGGTGATTCTAAGCAGGAATCAGATGATTTACATCATACGAATAGGTAACTGATCATTACTTTTCCTCTATAAAGCGTTGCATACATTTATTACTGGCACTTGCAAGAAGATAAAAGTTTGTCTGCTCTTGATCATCGCAACAAAAAGGTGAATATTTACATTTCAATAGGTTTATATCTACTGTAGATCACAGTGTCCACCACTTCTGATGTTCACTCGCTTTAATAATTATATCGAAAGCAATATTCGTCAAGATTTCCCGTCATCATCACTCATGCTAGACTGCCATGATTTGGGGTTTATTTCCTTTGTCTTATGTGATCATATTCATTACTTACAATATGCCGTAATATTGATAATCATGTAATTATTGTGCCTTACATCACCCCTCGTAGCATAAAAGTGGGATAAAGTTAAATACCCCTGTACAGAATTTGTAATTGGCACAAGACACATTATTGTGCCCTTTTAAAGTGGAAAGTACATAACGTTTAAAAAAAAATGTCTGCAAAGTGTAAGCCGAAATGAAACCTTCGTAGATTGTGTAGAGCAACGAGAGAATCAAACCCCCCTTTAAAAGCCAGCGCTCGGTTTCCAACAACACGTTGGGTAGTGAGGGGACGCGTCCCCATTTGCGCGGTGCCATTTCTGGCGGCTCGGTCTCGGTCACTTGTTGATTTACGAGCCGTGGGCGAGCGACGAAAGGTCAGCGTTGACTCGCGCTGACGACAACCGATTCAACTATTTACGGAGCCTCGCTCCAAGCCGTTGAGGAAAAAAAAACCAACAACAACTTTGTTTTCAAGAACATGTTTTAGACACGCTTGTTGTATTCTCGATTCTGCATACACTCTCGATGAAATGTGGATAAAAGTCTATATAAAGATGACAGACATTTGATACATGAGAAATGTCACTGTGTCTGTGTTTGCGTTTTGTGCATGTGTAACTATGTGTGGGTGGGTTGGTGTGCTTGCGTCTGTACTTCATGGCTTTGTATGTTACAGTACATCTGCACGAATAAATTGGGGCGGGGGATGGGGGCAACGCACGTGTCAGTCACGCCCTATCGATAAACAGTCCATAATATGTCACGCTGTATGGCCATCAGGGCTATACTTATCAGTCTCTCGCTACCTTCCAAGGATAAGTCGCTATATATTCCCCCCCCCCCCAAAAAAAAAAAAAATAAACCAAACCAAACCAAACCAAACCAAACCAAAACAAGACAAAACAAAACAAAACCCAAACAAACACACAGACAGTAATATGATCAGGGAAAAGAGGTTATCGAAGAAGGAGACGGGGAAGATATGGAGAGAAAGAGACAAGATATACTGAATGAGCATGGATTGGTAGAAACGTATTATGTGTGTGCTCTTCCGTGTCGGTATGTAAAGTAAGCTTGAATTGCTTGAAGCAACAAAGTTAGAGTTTGTCCCCGTCGCGCTCTCTCTCTCTCCCTCTCTGTTAAAAATGCGAAACTTTGCAGACTTGTGTATTACAATGATCAGCATGCTTTACAAGAGATTGTGAATACAATTGTATCATGATAACTCCCCAAGAAAAATTGCATTGATTGCCTCAATAAGGCATCACATTGGGAACAGAGCTGCGCAATTTTGTATATTATGTGAATATCATCATTCAAGGAAATATCAAATGCCAGCATGTGAGTGGTAATGCAGATAGTTTAGAAGCTGGCATGTCGAATGAAAGCTGCAGACAAACGTAGAAGCCTACCTTTAGTATTTTGCATGTGTCAGGGTGAAGGGAAATCGCATTTTCCACGCCAAGTGCTGCTATACAGCGAACCGAAAGAATGGTGAATGCAGTTGCTATGGAAACGAATGACTCGCATGAATGTGCGAACATTACAGGGTGCCGAAGCCCATAAATCTACTATTTCCACTTTGACTAGTACTAGTACGTGTATTAAATGTTGATGAAAACCACACACACACACACACACAAAAAAAAAAATCCTTTAGGAATCGGCATTTAACAACAAAGATTTCATGAGAAAATAATATCACAAGAATTAAAAACAGTCGTAGGTCTATACCTCAATATCTGTTGAGATTCGGTAGTCGAGTAGATTGTGCGCTGAGCTTTCCACAGAGATATCACGGGGTAGATCGTCTGCCATAACACTTGTGCGTGTACTCGAAGAAGGTACTTTTATTCACTGAAACCCCAAGTAAATATACCAGTAGTTAAAGTTGCGCTGTCATTGTCTGGTAAGTTGCCTGGTAATTTGTCTCCAACGCTGACCATGAGATGACCTATCAAACGCCTTTTGTATCCAATGAAAATAAGCGCTATGAAGATAATTATTGAAGCTCTTGTCTTTTTCGAGGCACATGAGCGAGTACGTATTAGGGATTTTAGTTTTCAGGCCATCACGCATACAAACAAAATATCTGCGACAGAAATCGACTGCCTCGCAGTAAAGTCCTACGGGGAGCTTAAAGGAGACCTCCGGACAATTTTCAGGTTTTTACATTTGAACAACTATAAATTAGTTATACTGAGGACAAAGTTTTAGAATATATGGTAATTGGGATGAAAAATAAGAGTATTGTCAAAATTTAGAACAAATTGCAATGAACAAGGATGATGACATCGTAGAGTCACCATAAGAATGCATGAGTTGGGGCTCAAAGAAGCAGAACAAAAGAAGGCGGCATGCATAGATTATACACAGGTGAACTCGCAAACAAGTGGTAATTGTAATGGAATTACACTGCTACATTTCTGAAATATATGAACCTCCTATGTCATCATCCTTGTTCAGTGTAATTTGTTCAAGATTTTTCAGAGTATTGTTTCTCTGCTAAAGAACCACAATAAATTCCAGAAATCAATACGTGGAGTTGTCGATTTATGTACTACATGATGTGAAATTATGAAAATTGTCTGGAATGTTCCTTTAAAGGACAAGTTCACCTTCACAGACATGTGGATTAAGTGAATGCAACAATATTAGTAGAACACATCAGTGAAAGTCTGAGGAAAATTCGACAATACTTTCAAAAGTAAATCTATAAAGTATCTGCACAATCACTGCTGAATGAGAAGACTACTACAGTGTATGATGTCACATGCGTACGACGAGATAAGGAAAATAAAAAGAGAATTGTTAGAAAATTGTACTTTTTGAATAAAGTGCACATTTCTACGACTTGTTACTGACGTATGACAAGGGTGACATTATTCCCCTTGCCTACTTAAAGAGAGGAGTCGAGTGTTTTTTTCTTATGCGAGAAAAGTGGAAATATGTTGAATTATCTTTATACTTTCTTCATATCGTTGTACACATGTGACATCACAAGCTATAGTAGTCTTCTCATCCAGCCGTGACTGAGCAGAAACTTCAAAAATTAATAATTTTCGACCGGACTGTCCGATTTTCCTCAAACTGTCACTGATGTGTTCTACTAATATTGCTGCATTCACTCAACCCACATGTCTATGAAGGTGAACTTGTCCTTTAAGTGAATGTATTGTAGTTGTATGTTTGGTTTGTGATACATTGTGAAGCCTTACAGTGAATGTGATCAAGTATCATTAATATACTTATGATTGGCATTTATTCTTCCAAAAGCAGGATTGATTAGCACGCTGATTAGAGAATGAGGAATGTTATTTACCATTACTGGTCTCCTAAGATCTTACATAGCGCGGATACGCTATTCAAATAATCCAATGGTGGCTCATTCAACGGCGTGTTTCTCGCATGTCTCCCACGTATGAACAGTGATAAATCGTCTGTTCTATCATGTGTTATAATAATCAGTGCAGAAACTAAAATGCCTTCATATTTCTCGCCTCTTCTTTCCTTCATTTCCTTTCCTGTGTCTTTGCGTCCTTCCAGCCACCTTCAAGTAGAAATTAGTCTAAATGGCATTCGTTCGCTGCAATATCCGACCCCGTCAGCAGAGCATTAGTCAACGTTTCCTGCTCAATGATTTATCATTATTCGTGATCATTCACCCCCCCCCCCCCCACACACACACACAAGCACGTGCGTGTGGTATAGTTGAGTATTATCCTTCCCGGTTTTATATATTATCATTGTTATCTATGTATGCATGTATGTATGTATGTATATGCATGTATTTATTTATTCATTTAATTATAACCATTATCATTATTATTATTATTTTATTATTATTATTATTATTATTATTATTATCATTATGATTATCATTATTATGATCATTATTATCATTATTATTATTATCATTAATATTATTATCATTATACAGCCTGTAAATCTGTTTTAATCCCTCTCATTGATGGTTGAAGCACTTCATCCATGTCATCACTGCAGTTTTCTCCCTTCTGATTGCAATTTGATAGTTGATAGATACATAAATCTTGACTTCAGACTGCATTCCTTCTCCTAATTGTTATTTTGTTGTTGTTGTTGTTTTCAGTTTGAGATTTTTTATCGGAACGCACTTGAATAACTAAACAGTTCGATGTAAGGGGTAAATAAATTTTGCCCTCTACAGCACGGGCAAGGCATGCGATTTCTGCCTGGTTGTAATGTATAGGCCGCTTCGGCATTGATGTTGTTGTTGATTTTTCATTGATTTGTTTCTATAAAAGCTGAGCAAAACTGCATCAAACATCATTATCTGCTAAAAGAATGACCAAGTCATTGTGACATCATTTATGTTGGTTCTCCTCTAAGTGCATGAAAAAAATCCTTCCGGTTTTCCTAATATAGACTTTCTTTCGATCCCTTCCCGCCTTGGCTGCCGTAGTGGTCAAGGTGGTAGCATTTTCCCCATACCCTCAAGTTTCTTGAAAATTTCCCGAAGACTGACAACGGGATTTACGTCAGCTTATCCCTCATCTAATTTCTGGTTTTGAAGCAAGGTCTAAAAAACACACCTCGTAACCTAAAGAAAAGAAAAAGCGTCAACGCCGTCACTGATATGGATCAATGACAACGTTATGACTATATACCTGCCATGATGACTGTATTCATCTAGCACGTCAGCAGTAATCTAGGCCGCAACGACCTTTTGTTTTTTATCTAAGAGACTCTCTTTGATGATTGGGAAACGATGGTAACTACTTAATAGTTAGTAATGTCACCATGTATCGACAGATATCTGTGATGACGTCATTACCTTATATTACAGGCCACTGTATGGGGGGGGGGGGGGGGAGCAAATAGTGAGTTCATTACCCTGGTTCCGTTCCCATTCTCCTGCACTCATGCACTTATGGATCTTTCACAGTGAGGTCAAGAAATCTTTCTCTACAAATCTGGCAGCTTTATTACTATTCAAATTTGTTAATTTGATTGTTTGTTTGTTTGTTTTTTTTTTACTTGCTGGTCTGTTTTAATATCACGATAAGTGAGCTTTGGAGGTACATGACGGGCTGGCGTCTCTGTAATCGTCTTATATGTATTGAGCAACGCGCCTTTCTTTCTTTCTTTTGTACATGTTATTATGTGTGTGTATTCTTGCCTCGCCCTTGAACGGACAGTTCTTTCGAACCCCATTCTCAAAAGCAAATATGGCAAAGACCAATAATTGCTTTCTGAAATCCTGAAGTCCGCTGAAGTCGAACCGTCATTCCGCCTTAAGCCGACAAACCTCAGCCGCAAAACTTCCTAATCTGCCGTCGTGGGGAATGATTAAGCATGGAATTGAAGTCCAGAAAAAAAAAGAGAAAGAGAGGGACCAAAATATCGCAGGGTTGACATTTCGATGATTAAAATGTAACACGATCAGGGCGTCGTGAGCTAATCATCTTCCCTGTGGTACGTTTGAATAAACTGTTGAGGGAACAATGTGACACCAGCACATGCACGCGCATACACACAGGCACAAATAGATAGATAGAGATAGATAGATAGATAGATAGATAGATAGATAGATAGATAGATAGATAGAGAGACAGAGACGGAGAGAGGGGGAAGGACGGAGAGAAAACATAGACGACCATATTCTCACATAAGAGCTTGTTGCATACTACGCACACCCAAACATAAAATGCGCAGAAAAAAAAAAGGATTATAAAACTTAGCTATTGCACACCTAACGCACAGCATGCTATGAAAGTCATTCCGAAACAAGTTGATGCATTATGAAGTAATTTCCCTTTATATTCTTCACCTGACATCATTTCGCTTGCATTCCTGTAAATTTCCTCTTTCTTTCCTCTTCTGCATGACGTTTGGATATCTGATACAATAGTCCAGTGATGAATTCAAACAATTCAACTCTTATTTGATTCGAGCACAATCAAAGTGAATTGAGCATTTTATGCAGAGAAAGTAACGTGTATTTCAAACATCCATTTTTGTTCCATAATTATAACATTATTATTGGATATTTTTCACAAAGAATACAGGGGACATTTCTCAATTGGAAAGACGTGTGACTGTGTATTTCCATGAATATTTATTCAAACATAGCACGCGGCTTACCTTGCTTTATACAATTGGTTCAATGTTGCCTCATGTACCACAGTTTAATCATCGTATAAGGTCACCCCTTAGGGATATTCCAGTTTGTCTCTTTCTGTTTTTCCTTTAATGTGTGCAATTTCGTGTTGTGTTAGTGAATAATTGAACAAGGATATTACTAGTACAATCAAAGTATAAATTCTAAGGTAATTTCCGCTTTGTGCTGGTAAGCTGATGTCATTACATTGTTCGTGTGAATTCTCCTTGAAAATTTTATTTCTGTCTTCCCATCTCTCTGATGATAATAATAATGATTATTCTGATTTACTAAACTCATGTATGATCAAAACACACTTAACATAGATTCAAATATCAAACGCAAAACAAGTAACGTTATGAACGTGTATTACACAAAATGTTCAGAGATCATGAAAAAACAAAACGCCGTTAAAGTTCACAGTGAAGTTAAAGTTCAAGTTTATATTTTCTCCATCTCCAACATAATCAACAGCGCTTAGGTATAATCAGAATAAAAAACCAGGGTACATTGTATTTTGATGAGAATTAAAGAGGTGAAACAATGGAGCGATAAATAACTTGGAGATGGAGATGGGGAGGACCATTAGATAGTTATCACTTAAACAGATTCCTCATCAAAACATTTCACAAGTTTTAAACATTCTCCATCGCTTTTTCTACCGTCTTCTGCCATCCTGTGACAGTTTAAAACTCGGTGTATTTTAAGGATATATCACACTCGAAGAGGGAATTTACACTTGGTTGCTAGTAATTATACCGATTTTTGTGAGCATGTGAGTATTTATTGGTTGCACTGTGTTATATGTTACGTTGCATACTATTTTGTTGGATAGGTTCTTCGACATGCTGTGTAGATGAAAATCATACCAAATATCTATCATGATGTGGAAAATGGATGAGGACATAACAAGGAGGAGAATGGACGGTTGAAAACTGATTAATATAAGATGATGTTATTTTGGATTTAGCGTTAATCTGTGTTTTATATTAATTCAACCGTCCTGTTTCAGTTGCATTCAAGTATAATTGACTAACAATGAGTTTGTGCTTGAGAGTTACTACACGCAGTGCAAAAATTTAATACTATCTATTTTTGAACAATACTCTTCCCTCCCTGCCGAGGTTTGTTAGGTATATCCAAGGAGGTATCACAATAAACAGCTCACATGTGTGGCTTGAATGGGCAAGGATGATTTGGTTTAATTTACTTTGCGGGCGTTGCCGCCCCACTTTCCCGGTAATTATAATACGACAAAGGACGTAAACCAGCCACCATCACTCGACACAAGCTTTTTTTGCCTGACTCCCGGACAAGCCACAAAAAAAAAAAAAAAAAAAAAAGGACAGGCAGGAGCTATTGCAAGCAACGCGGTTTTTTTTAATTTTTTTTTTTTTAAAATCTGCTATCTTTCATACGCATTCATGACAAGGGAGAGTGTTCGTGGATACAGTGTACCTGCAATTGCATCTTTAATACCGTCCGTAAAATCACACGCACACACGCACACATGCCTCCGTAGAACTACATCTATACATGTACATTTTGCGTGTAGGGGCCTGCGTAGCATGTACAAGACAGTATATGTGTATATAAAACACATCAGTTCTTTAGTTTTATTTACACGTTCATGCATACACAGGGGCTGTGGAATGGGGGGGGGGGGGCTCTTTTTACCCTTAAAATGAAATTTAAAAAACATGATTTTCCGACTGGGTATCGCCCCGTGATTCTTTTTAATCGGGAATTAGGGGAAGGGGAAGTGGGCATTGACCCTTGACTCAACAGCCAGCACTACTCCTGATAACCCCCCCCCCCCCCGACTAACTGAAAAAAAAACAAACTCCCGCATTCCCACATTCTTGAATTATGTATAATGAATTCATGAATTATGTACTGAATATTGATAAGACATGTTTTATACAATTTCATACGCGTCAATCCCAACCCACCCTTCCTCAAAGTATTTCTATTGATGATATAAATATTGCTGAGAAACATTCAACCAAGTTCCTAGGAGTGACCCTAGGTAGTAATCTAACTTGGAATACTCATGTCCAATTTTTCTTCTCCAGGAAAAGGCTCTTCGTATATGCACACATTCAAATTTCTTGGCTCACACTGATCCCATATTTTATCGCGTAAAAACTTTGAAGGACCATGATGTACATTTATACCTAACTGCCATATTTATGTATAAACACACTCGAAATTTATTACCATTTTTTCATAATGCCCTAGTAACCAATGATTATATTCACTCATACCCTACCCGTCGTTCTCATGATTTTCATTTAAGTAATCCAAAGCTTTTACTTGCTCAAAAGTCGATCAGACATCACGGTCCGGATAAATGGAACACTCTTCCTGAGGAGTTGAAACAGTGTGCCTCCTTGTTTTCATTCAAAGCAAAATTAAAGAAGCACATTCTATTACAGTATACTTCAAATACGAACTAAAAAACAAATAATTTATATGACTAATGTTGGTCTCCCGATAGTAACATCGCATATCGTCCCCTCTTCCAGCAAACCAATTGTATTCTATTATTCTAAATTCCAGCCTATCTGCCCTTGTGCACTTTCAAGCACCTGCACGCACATTCACCCCTGCTATCTTGGCAGCAGAATTTGTATTGTTACGAATCTAGTACGTCCCTATCTTTTCCTCGGGCCGGCCATCTTTTCAAGCAATGCTTATAGTGGCGGCCCTCTGCATAATTGCTTCTTAACTACAATTGTTATTGTAATCCCTGCTGCATAGACATGCATACTGTATATTATATCATTAATTTCCTTTTATATCGTTGTTTATACAAGTCAAACGACTCTGTAGTAAATTTACTTTGTATATTTCCTACATGTTCATGATTATGTAACTTATGTATATCGCTGTTTATGCAAGTCAAACGACTCTGTGTTGAATTTACTTTGTATATTTCCTACATGTTCATGATTATGTAACTTATGTATATTGATTTGCAGAAAAAAAAAGTATCTATCAAACAAATGTACGATATACACACATAGACATGAAACAGCTAGACACAATGATAGAATACATTATTCTTCGTTAGGTAATAATGCGTACTATATAATTATAACAGTAAGCTACTTGTAATTACCAATACTTACGTCAAACTATTCGTACCATGGTACGTGTTCATGATGGTTTTGTTTTCCTGTACTTTGATAATCAGGCTTCCTGCCTTGTCACATCTGCACAAGTTTTCTCAAGTTTTACACATACTTGAAGTAGATAAATACGACAAGAGTATCCAAGGCGTTAAACAAAGATTATCCTTTATCCGTATCACTACGTACCCATTAGATACGAATTGATCTACCTGTAGTGGCCAACTTGTATTATGATTAAAACAGTTACAATGATAAGATGTATTTTTGATGGCTTATGCTTACAAAATAATGTTAGAGAGAATGGTGATGATTATTAGTCAAAAGCAATCAATCTGATCGTCTATCTTCAAACGAAAGTGTATATGTGTATAGAATAAGATATTTTTGTAACATAATCATTATGGAGTAAACATTTCGGGCTGCTCGAGTCCAGTCTTGTATGATTTGTGTGCGCCATGCGTTCGTGCGCGTTTGCGCACGTGTGTGATTTCGTAATATTCATGAATTGCAGGGGATGACGTCACACACCTTTATGCGTCATTACATCCATTTATTTTCATACATCGTTTCTTCTCATGTTATTTTCTCTCTATTCCGCCTCAAATGAAATAAGCCTACATGGGAATCTAATCAGTTTATCAAGTTCATGTGAAAGGTGGAAAATTAGTGCTTACTCCATTGAGAGTAGTGTAGCTGTTAGATAAAACAATGAAAGATATGTCTTTGAAGTTCTACAGCCATATTTCATCATTAAAACTACAGTCATGTCATCGATATGGTTAGCCTCATTTTTCCTACTTAACCCCATTCCACCATCGCAACCATGACAGCGTTGACTCACTTTCTTTTTGAGCGGATGTGCAGTGAACGAACAAATTATCCTATCTGCCAGTCATTCAGAAATATAAGGAGGAGGAGAAAATCGTTATCGATGAAAAAAAAAAAATAAATGAAAGCGAAAAAAAGTTCGAAACCTAATTCGGCGGGAAACCCAGGCGCATTTATGTCGCCTGCCTGCTTCGCAAGCCGACGAGGCAGAAACGTTGTTTTGCGGCTCGTTACACATCAACTCGCCCCGTCCTCAACGCAACCCCTCGAAACAACGAGCCACTGGTTTCCCGCGTTTCATCCCTTTAACTCCATTCTTACCTCCGAGAACTCCACTACGTGGAAGATGTTGAGGGGATGCATAAGTACGATGTTATATTGCCAGTCCATACGTCGAGCTATAGGACTCGATGTAGATTCCAGAAATTTAGAGTAAACTTTTGTTTCTTAGATTTCAGTTTTCATGTTTTCTTTGATATCTCTCATTGGTCATGTTGGGAAATATATATTCGACCGACCAGTCAAGAAATTTAACAACGAGTTGAAATTTAACAAATTTGAAACAAGTGCATAATCCTTATGTCGAGGAAAATCACAAAATACTAGCAATCTGGTTTATCGACCACTGTCAATAATTCTTATCAACCCCACTTGTAAATAAACATTTTTTTCCCTGGTTTTGTTTGTTTGTTTGTTTGTTTGTTTGTTTGGTTGACATCTCATTACGCTTTTGTTGAGAAGAGTTTTGCAAAAATAAAAATATGTACCCTTTTAGCAATAGAATACATTTTCTTTGACAGCACATTCCTGAACAATCAGTTTGCATGCTGTAGTCTTTTGCTTCGCAAGCCGCGTTTCTTATGCAAGAGTTTTTTGGGGGTTTTTTTTGTGTCTTTATTCTAGGTCGAATAACGTCTTCTTTGACTGGTCATCGGGAATCACGCTGTTTTCCCTTTTCGGCTGACTGACTTCATGACATTTGAAAGCTGTGGTTAGCCACTTTAAACGAGAAATGTCAAGCGAAAAAACAAACAAAAAAAATCTTGGCATTTCAAAACCTCATCTCCCCCATCCTCCTTTCCCTTTTCCTACAAATAAAAAGGAGAATCGTGGATATCACAGGTTATAGCTGTGTGAATCATTCATCTACAGAACAACTGTGACATTTTACAGAGTGGTTGTGTGTATCCGAATTCATACAGGATAACCTGTTTTTCAACATAATCCCATTATGTAACTTCGAGTATGAGTTGTTCTTATAGACAATGTTTAACAATGCTTTAATTTCAAAAATCTAGACTTCGTGCTCCCACACACTCTAATGTCTCTTTTTTTATTGTGTAAAGTGAAGCTATGGAAAAGTCGTAATTGAAAATGCCTTAGACAGTAAGAGTGAGTAGTAGTTTATCTTATACCTTGTTGGCTTTGCTTTTCCCCACTGAGACTATTGATAAAATTACAAAATAATCCGTTAAGTAAACCGTCAATCACTACAGGGTATTTGTTCACGGATATCTTGATAGTGAAGATATTTTAGATGTTTGAAATTTGTCTAAATGTTTGAGTGTTGTCTTGATCCAGTTGAACATTTAACAATTTAATCAGCAAAGTTTGACATATTTTCGTTAATTGAGCCCCCATTATGTTGGAATGTGTCTCTAATTTGTATTGTTTTGTTTTTGTTTGGAACTGCATGAAACTACAATAACTTGATGAGGGAGTATTCATGTTTATTTCTTCTTGTGCAGTCTAGGAAAAAAAAAAGTAATTTGATCGGTTGCAAATCTAGGAATATACAATGGAATACAAGCAAATGCAGGCCCAATTATTTTACCCATTTATTGGAAGGTAAATGATGTCACTAATGTCAACCTCCTAACTGTGCTGTATACACAGTTTAAATTTTATAATTTTGTTCAAACTAGGTACAGAACATCCTATCTTATTCTAACTTGTTTTTTATTTTTACTTTTTTTTCAGATTGTTGACCGAGTCAGTTTTGTAATGCACGTGATGTGGCCGATCCTCGCAGATGTGGTTTACAAAAAATATATATTTAAATTACTGACTTTAGAGTAAGGGTGATCTCAAAAAGAGTACACTCTTTACACATATAGTACAAACGAAACGTAATGAACATGGACGACAAATACTAGTAAAGCATAGCCTTGTGCAGACGATAGGGAATTTCGCGCCTTGTCGTGTTGGGTAACAGTAAGAAGTCTTTTGTTCAAGCTGTCAAAGCTAATTGCTTCACTGCATTTTCTCTCTCGTAGCAATCAATAGCTGTCAAATTTCAGCGCGGGAAAACCCGAACCGATGTGACAACCACTTCGGCCTGGGAGAATTATAAGAAGAAACAATCAACAACTCTTGTATAACAATCACATCATCAAGAGCCGAAATAACAAAACTCTCTTGATGTACTAGGGATATTAGAGCTATACACAATAGACGCTGACGTAAGCTCATGTCGTTAATGCGTTGCCAACGACTAATAGCATCATTGCGGTTCAAGCGACATCATAACTCCTTTTCTCTTTCTCTTATTCATTTTTCGTTGCTACAGATACTGGAGATTGAATGACACTCGCAAGTCTCGCAGAGGTAAGTGATGCCGTGTGCATGTGATTTCAGTCTAGAACATGATAAGAGTAGGATATACGTAAGAGAGACAGAGAGGGTGATAGAAAGATAGAGAGGAATGTAAATGTATGAGGGGACCACATCCGAGTTGAGCTTTCTGTGCTATGACGGTCTTCTGTATTATTTTTTTCCCCTCCTTGATTACGTGTGATCATAGCATGCAATGTAATGTCGCTATTTTCCCATTGTCATGTTATTACGGGCAGTATTGTTACGAAATTGGCAATTCCTGCATTGATTTGTATTGTTTACTTTTTATTTTGTTTTGCAGCAATATTTGACTAGATTATACTACACTGTTATCATATTTTGCTTTTCATAGTATACGTTTATTCTTTGTTTTGTTGTGTTACGTTTTGTCTCTTTGGTGATATTTGTATCACCTCTATGTTTGAATGGATTTTGTTTGTTCTGTATCTTTGATTTGTTCTGTTTATGTCAGCTGTTTTGTTTCACGACCTCTCTGAAAACTAGCCTCTGATTGAGGGCTCTTACCCCCCCCCCTGATTAAAACAAACAAACAAACAAACAAACAAACAAACAAACAAACTAATGTTGTATTAAACCGAACCACACCAAGAGAAGGACTGAGGAAGACAAGAACGCTTTGATATAATCACTTTTCTCCGCATTGTCTAATCCAAGCAATAATATTGCCTCTTATAATTAGCTAAGTATTTTTTTAAAGATATATAAACATGAGACAATATATATACATAATTACACACACACACACAAACACACACACATAGGCCTATATATATATATATATAATTATATACACCAAAAACTCTACACTTTCCCAACGCCTCAAGCAAGCCCTAAAGAAGACCCGTCGAAAGGTCGAAAGCTTGGCATTGACATTAAAAGTGAAGAGCGCTACGCCAGCTTACTGCTCCTTTTTACCGTCACGATTTAATACATTGGCAGGTAAACGCTGCCATATGTCGTCGTCTTTTGAGGATTTACTTATTTGCAAAGATTTCTAGCAACTTCTATCAGAATATCCCCTGCTATACTAGGATATGATCTTCATCTTGTTGTCCAGACCGTTGAGTAACTCTGTCAAGGTTAGAACCAGGTTACAGGGTTAACAAACTTTGCGTTGTAATCATAATTCCCCAACTTTGCATTTATTTCCTGCACAGTGTTTACCCCCCTCCCCCCCCCCCCACACACACACAATCCTTCTACAGACCTTTTTATAATCTTATGCTTGGAATCTTTATTCTACAATTTTATAATATATTTTAGAATACAAATCCGTTTGTCGTTAATATTGATTGTCGCCATTTTTTCTATACATTTTGTTTTGTTGCTGTCTTTGTTGCTGTCATTTCTTCTTTATGTAACTTTTTTTTTTGGCGGTGCTTAGAGATCTTATCCACGTTTCCGCTTTGAAGATACTGGGTGAATTTAATACAGCCATTTGAGCTGACGCACATTTTGCCAGCATTTCTGGCATACAAAGCAGCTCATAAATTTACAGATTGGTTATACTGAATGACCTCTTTCGCGTGATACATTCAGTCGGTATACCAATGCTCCTCGCAGTTGTCGCCAAGGTGGCACACAGCATAGTGACTACATGATGACAATCGGCATAAACCATTAAAGAGATGGTATAGTTTGTTTGTGAGCTAATGAGAAACCTCTTATGAAATATGAAATAGTATGTGATTCTATAGGAGGAATTAAAAGTTTATTTGATGAAAATTGGTTTTGAAATGGCTGGGATATCCAAAACAAAGAGATCCTAATAAAAGGTGGGCCTACCTTTTATTAGAATCGCTTTGTCTTACTTTGTTTTTGGATATCTCAGCCATTTCAAAACCGAATTTTATCAAATAATTTCTCTTATTCCTCTTAGGATTGTATGCTCTATGACATCTCATAGAGTGGTTTTAAAGTATCTCGCAAAAAGTTAAAAGCTAAAGTTTCACCTCAACCAATAGAGTACCATTCCCATTAACACTGACTAACGGTGGCATAGACCTGTAAGTTAAGGCGGGAGGCGGAACAGTGTGTCATATCAGCACCATTTGACAGTTGGATCTAATCACGCGTGTTAAAAAAAAAAATTGGGCCTCCGGTTCAAGTTCGAGTGCCGATAAGGAGATGTCAGGACACTCGATCTCTCTTTGTCTGTCGAGATAGACATACCGATAGCTCCGTAAAATTATTGGGGTGACGAGATTTGGCGTGAGAAAGCTGTACGGTGTAAATGTGTTTGATCAGAACTAGCGCAAACTATAGCACTTAGGGCCTCGGTGCAAGTTGCAAGTTTGAATAATATAGGACATACACCAGAAGTTACTTTTCCGTGTCCGTAAAGTTACATTGACTGGGTCTCGTTGGCATGGTAACATAGTTTATCACTAAGGGAAGGAAAACCCTGACCAGAGACGTGACAAGAGCGTGTACCATCACAGCAATGATGGCTAATGCAGGAGTCCCTCTTTACCTGTATAGGACTCCATTTTTCTATCCCTTTCTTTTAAAGGTTATATAATAATGTTCCAAAGGTACGTGATGAGTTAGGTGATGACGGCTGGTTGTATCTGTCGAACAAAATATGTCATTCCGTGCGTATGAATGTAGAAGTCGACCAAGAACAATTTTCAATTCATTCCATTTACCTAAGCAAAAGAAGTGCTCTCATTTGTGGTTTTAAGTATAATCGCAATATCATTCGTTTTTGACTAAACATTCAAAGCGAAAGTGTCCCAAAAATAATGCTAATGAAATTATAACTTTAAAGGACAAGTTCACCTTCATTAACATGAGGATTGAGAGAATGTAGCAATATTAGTAGAACACATCATTGAAAGTTTGAGGAAAATCGGACAATCCGTTCAAAAGTTATGAATTTTTGAAGTTTTTGTGCAGTCACCGCTGGATGAGAAGACTACTGCAGTGTATGATGTCACATGCGTACAACTATATAATGAAAATATAAAGAGAATTTCACAAAATTTCATCTTTTGAAAAAAGAACACATTGCCTTGACTCGTTACTGACATATGTTATGGGTAATATTATTCCCATTGCCTTTAGAAAGAGGCAAGTCAAGTGCTCTTTTATTATGCGAAAAAAAGTGCAAATATGTTGAATTTTCTTTACATTTTCTTTATACTGTTGTACTCATATGACATCACGAGCCTTAGTAGTTTCCTCATTCAGCGGTTCCAACACAAACATTTTAAAAATTCATAACTTTTGCATCGATTGTCCAATTTTCCTCAAACTTTCACTGATGTGTTCTACTAATATTGCTGCATTCTCTCAATCCTTATGTTAATGAAGGTGAACTTGTCCTTTAAGTACACAGTTATTTGTGTGAATTTGTTAATCGGAGTGCATAATATGAGATAAAAGTTCCAGTTCTGCATGATTATGTTATCCTGGAAATGAACCATATACTAATCAAGTGTTACTCAAACATGCTCTCAGTAGTCTTGTATATTATGCCCGTCACCTGTTGCCAAATATACCAGGAGGGAGAGATTCGAGACTAGATATCGTGTAAAACTTTCGTCTTTATGCATTTTCCATTTACACGTATAAAAAAAAAACACACCTGGCAACCGCAGTGTCATTGGTTGACCTCTGCTAATGCAAACTGATAATGGACAAGATGTTTCACAGTGTTCCCTTTAATATCGTAATGTAGACGTGATCGGTAAAGGTCCTTTCGGCTACTTTGCTCACATTCGTTTTTCTAACAAGAGGGAACATCTTGTTGAGAAGACAATTTCCATGTGATATCCTGGTTTATTGACAGAATACGCCGGGCGCTTTTCAATTAACCCACTTTTCAGAGGTATGCTAAGGAAAACGAAGTACCGGATATCTTTTTTCCCCGTCTGACTCCCTGTATGCAAGGCCTGAAACAAGACAACGATACATTCGTAAAGTCAACTGGTCAAGTGTGTTGCCAAGTTGTTGCTGTTGCTAGTGACGCTAACTCGGCAGATTATCCCAATAAGTACATGAATAAATAAATAAATAAATAACTTTAAAAATCACTGAAGATGATTTCTATGAGGACAACTGATTGTTTTGAATGGAAGTTTGCTTTACACCGTTTTTCTCCTTTTTGTGGTCCAGAAAAAAGAGAATGAATCTGAAAACCAACTAATCTTTGGCTGACACATTTGACATCCTTTTTTCAAATACTTTTTTTTCTTTTCTTTTTTTTTGCATAGATATATCTTTCCTTGGTAAAGTGTATATTGAGATGTATAATCATATTCACATTGTATCTGACCTGTTGCTGTAACCTTCGGTGCGCTATTCTCGTGCACTCCGATAGCTTCGTTTCCTATGGCGCGCTAGCTTCCAATAAATTTCAACATGTAAATTGAGAGTAGTCGAGCATTCCAACTCTTCATCTGTCGTTGGAGTATAGGATATGTATAGGAAAAGACCAACACGCGTCTGGGCCTTCCTCTTCAAAGTTTAAAGTTCAAATTATTTCATGTTTTCACTTCCGTCAAATATACAGAGAAAATGATATACAATGTATATGCAGAACATATATGTAATACTTGCAAGAACGTAAATAAACAAAATACATGTGATAATGAGTAACAAAATGAAGAAAACAATTTTATTTTTTTTAATATATACATACTTATGCATAGTACACTTTAAATAAGGATGGGAATGGAAAAGGAGGGTCCCACTAAAAAGCAAAAGCTTGTACGGTATGGGACCCTCCATTTCCATTCCCATCCTTATTTAAAGTGTACTATGCATATGTATATATTTAAAAAATAAAAGGAAAGCTTGTACGGTATGGGACCCTTAAAGCGCGTACAATATGGGACCATGAAAGCGTGTACGATATGATAAGATAAGATATAAGATATTATAGATGGATAGTGCGTTTGTGTGTTTGAGTGCGCGTGTATTTGTGTGTATGTATGTTTGTTTTATATTTTTGACAAGTGCCACTTGAAGACGCTTTCTATTTTCTCGGATAAATAGAAAAGAAGTAGACGAAAATACAGCGCTGAGGATGAGCCAATTTTATCCAAATGTACAGAAGGGATTACGACGGACTATAGACGGTAGGGGAAGGTCCGTGGCGAGGGTTGACCATTACGGATGTATCTTTACGAGGTCATACGAGGTCATGCGGAAGAGTGATGTGTATTATTAAGCGTTCGGATTTGCGGTCATTTATACGTGTCAGAAGACAGAAAGCCCAAGTCTATGATATTTTATTGAAGAAAAGTCCTCGGTCGAAGGCGATCACCAGTGTGCGCGCCATGCATGCGTGTGTATTATACATACCTATGTGTGTGTTGTTGTTTGTTTATTTGGTGTTTTTTTTTTCGTCGTGAGTGTACCTATGGATTAAGATGATGCATTTAACATGGATATAGGATACCTTAATGACCTCTTGCATTACTAACACTGCGTCCTCATGCAATAATCTATGGAATATATCGCGGTCTCGTTCCAACCTTGCTGAACCTTGTATTCCATTTGCCGCTAACCCTGATTACATTAAGCAGGTGCCAGGCGATGGTTGCCACGGCAACAGTTGATAAACCCTAAGTGATAGCATCCCATTGCATTCGTTAAGGTCACTGTTCTTTTCTCCTGTTTTTCTGTACCGGCTCTATATAGGTGAGACATGTTCGGCGATAGGAAAGAAAACAAAAAATCCTAGTTGAGTTAGTGACAGTGATTATGAATATCGTGTACACCGTGCGATGTTATCCTACACCGAAGCTGAACACCGTGCAATATAGCGTGTTTCTCCATTCGTTACTGTGTGGTGACTCTATATATCAGTTTCAGGATCAGGTTCAATGACATTTATTTCCAGCAAATATATTATATATATATATATATATGTGTGTGTGTGTGTGTGTGTGTGTGTGTGTGTGTATGTGTGTGTGCCCTTAACGTAAATGAGTATGGCATTCCATAGTATGCAGTACCATTGTAAATAGAAGTACAAAGCGAGGTAAGGACAAAGACAAAGACAGAGTCAGAGACATAGACAACAACAGAAACAAAGACAGGGACATACGGACACTGACACTGACGGGGATATCAACTTCGACACCAACTTAGACTTACGTTCGGTATATAACAATAATAATAGGGACATGGGACCCAATAAACGTGGAATATAGGGGATTGTCAAGGGTATACAGAGAATGGAAACTGCACAATAGTGCATTACACAGCTTTATATCATCAGCGTTGGTTCCTTTTATGTTCAGACTGTGGTATTCCTCAGGTATGAATAACTTATGGAGTGATGTCGTTATATAGGGCATAAAGAAAAAGTAGAATCAGATGATCGAATTAACACATTTTCTTTTCTATTGCATTAGGCAGTTAGGTGAAATTCGAAACCTGCGTACTCTTTCCTTCATCAGCTACTTATTTCCTGTTCCTTTTTCTCTCTCTCTCCTCCTCCCCCTCTCTTTCTAAATACACATACACACACACACACGCACACACACACAACACATACACAGACACACTCTATCTCTCTCTCTCTATCTTTTAGCCATTCCTAAAGATTTTTAAAGGTACTATTTACTATTGGAGCAGTGATTTAAGAAAGTTCGAATTTTCACATTTGAGCATATGTGTTACAGTTGTCTCACAAAACACCCTACCAAATAAAAGATTTGCAATAAAGCAAAAATATAAGGATATATCACTGTTTGTTTTTTTAAACTCAACCATAACTGTAGACGGTTTGTTCTAGAAACAATTTTGTTGTTACTATTGCTCACATTTTGTGCATTGGACAATACTTAACATTGTTTATACTAATGAACATTTTTACATTGGTTGTTTCTACCCCGAACTCACATTTTAGATCTATTTAGAAGTACTTAAGCTGGGTTTTTGTTTCATCTGAAAATGACAAATAATGCCTTTAAGTTAAACAATATGCATTAATCACTTATCCGAGTTACTGACACACATTCAGAATGGTTGCATTTTTCATCTTAACAGCAAACGGGGTGTCAGTATGTTTACAAGTTCTAAGTGACGATGATGCATAGGACAGCGCTCTCTGCGTCCCTATAGTACGTGGGATTAAACCGATCGAACACACGCACGCTGGAGCATTAATTTTGTCTGTTTATTTCCTTCTCGTCTTTCAGCAGTGGTGGCAATCCACGGCCTGATGAGTGAGAAGTGAATCGGGAGGTCAGACAGACCTTGATACCCTCTTCGTTTGAAATCGCTATTGCCCAATTAGGAGGTAATCTAAGCAGCTGAAGAGGGATAATTTTCGACTAATCTCGTGGCCAGTGCTTGAGGAGGTTAACATCAACGAAAGATGAACCGCTGCGACGCCACTGCGCGTTTCTTACATGGCTCAGGACATTTCCCTTTACTTAGGGTGGATTTACATTGCCGAACTATCAGCGATTACGCAGTTTAGACGTTAAAGCAGTCAGTTTCTATGGGGATCAATGCGTTGTAGCGATGCCCGCACTGTCAGGTGTGCTGGGCTGTAAAGACGACTGTCACGAAGGCTAGCATATCTGTCCTCTGATCAACGTATGCCATAATTCAAAGAAGAAAATGTGTTCTCATGACAACGTGGCTGGCTAGTTCTCTTTCCCTGGATGCATGGTGTCAGGTGAAATGGCCTTTCCGTCATGAGTAATTCGTCTGGATCATGGAGAGTTAGTTGTCTCACGTCTTGCGTCATGTACCATTTTGATCGATAAGACGAATTCCTGCTCCAGTTTTCCTTTGATCCCGTGGAAAATCACGCAGAACGAACGCCGTTCGACTTCCGCGGAAATAGTCTCACGGCGTTATGGGATATTGTCAAATTGTACCACATTGCCGTTTACTCTGCATATGATTCACACACCATAGAAAATGATCTTTAAAGAATCGAGAAATAAGAAAAAAAAAGAATCAACACAACAAACAAACAAGACCCCAGGTACACAGCAGCGTTGAAACTTGTGAGTCGGTTAAATTCCTATGTCCATCTACCGATGTCTACGTTCTCGTATCATTATTTCACCTTGCACAGTTTCATGATGGCTTCATCGTGCTCTGCAAAGCCAACTACTCGCAAACGTTTCGTCTGTTGCCATGGCAACCAGTTTCTTTCTTCTTCTCTTCCCTTTCTCCCCTTCTCTTCAAGAACGATTGTAAGATACTGCTATGATCCCTGACAAACTTGAGAGCAAGTACTCTCAGAATGATTTGGTTACATGGGGAAAAAACGTGTGGTAAAAGTGGCATGACTGAGGGAGATAGTTATCTGTATACTCGCGTGTTAGACATTGTTAATAATTGTTGATGTAAAATTGATTATAATCGAAGGGATATATACCTGTTCCATCATTATAAGGCATGTTTGTGTCCTTGCGTGGGTGCTTGCTTATCTCTGTGTAATGCCGCTGTCAACATCCACATCATAATACTGGTAAATAGGTATACCTAATCTTTATAATATATCAAGCCATCGAGTCACGTCTCGTTGTGGAAGTGAGATTGAAGATTTGAATTGATCTCAAGATGCTACTCCACTCTAGTATCCCTTTTAATATTACATTCTTGTATGTATTTTTTTTAGAATATGATAAATGATATCAATATTGCAATCAGATACGACTTACGCAGATGTTGGCTGTTTTTTTTTTTTTTTTTTTAAGCAATAGCAGTGGCAGTCCTTCCCTTTGTGTTTATGTTCTTGTTTTTATCTGCCGTCATTCAATCCTTGTCCTTTCCGCATCCTTACCCCTCTCTGCATTCTGCAGTTTTACCACGTCAAGTTTCCGCGGACACCCTATATCATGATCATTATAAAAGAAGTAGGACCACACTAAACTTCTTCCTCTTGTCATGCGCTGGCTTTTCCCCCCAGAATGTTTACACAGACGATATTCTTCTCCGTTAAGTTCGCCGCAACCTCTGACATTATCATTTGCGGGCTATTGGGCGTCTTGAGGAAGTCTCAGTGATGTTTTAATCCGTGAGATTTATGTCATTGCGCCGAGGTGAAACACTGCGACTAACACGTTGAAATACCCCGAACGCATTAGGAATGTTTTTTGTACTGATTTTAGGACCGAAATTTTTAGGGAGAGAAGGACGAAATAGAGAGACAACACACGTCAGGAGTGACTTTCAAAACGCAACAAGAAGACACTGTGCATTTCATGGGATAGAAAGTCGCCCGCGGCTTTGCCTTTACCGTACTTTCTCTCGGTCTACCCCCCCCCCCCCCCCCCACTTTTCTCTCTTCCCAATCTGCCAATATATCTACCTTTCCATCTCGCTTTCTTCGCCTATTTTTTTTTTTTCTCTCTCTCTCTTATGGCCCCATACCCCTCCATCATATTCCTCGCACCCTGAGGCTTTTGCCCCGCAGGTTGGATCGAATCCTCATCTTGAAAAAAGCAATTAGCTTCAACCTAGTTCGACCAGAGAGCTCGCAATTACTGGATGAAGGTAATGGACAATTCACAGGTACTTACTTTACATGTCCAGCCAGCCCTTCGCTCTTTTTTTTTCATCTCTAGCAAAGTCTGTGCATTAGCCTTAACGGCTTACGGTATTGCGTATTATGTAATGCATCCGCGAGGAAAACTTCTTAAGACGTCCTCATTACCGATACCGCCATCACTTTTCATATATATGTATGTATATATATATATATATATATATATATATATATATATATGCATATATATATATATATATATATATATATATATATATATTTATATATATATATATATATTATTCAAGTGCAGAAAGTATAGGGGCATCATTGATTGTTATAGAAGCAAATGGGTTCATATAATATCGCGGATATTATAGAACCCTATATAGAGAGTTCCAAGTAGTGTTTTCACCTTTATCAAAATAGCTGTGAAATTAAGGCATGTCAGATTTCTTCATTGATGGCTGATATTGCTCCTTCTTTCTTTCTTTTATTTTTTATTTTTTTATAGTCGTTTGCACTGAGAATGTCTCTTTGCAACTATCCCCCAAAGAAAAGCTGATCAAAACACAATATTCACTCTTTTTACGTATTGATTTTACGTCATCAACTTCCATAAGATTTGTTTTTGTCACACTAAACCAATGGAAGATACAGTTATGCCGTTTTATGTCGTTACTGTATGTTAACTTTAAATTTCATTGTTATGTGGATTTTTTTTTTTAGAATAGCAACTAAAACGTGACCCCCTCTGCATCTGATAGAATAGACAGAAAAAAATATACACCTCAATGACAATCATTTCATGGTATCAGGGTGTAGGTAGCACATAGCGAAAGCTTGGAAACAACAGAAATCTCATCTCATTTACTTGAAATCGCGTGAAGAAAACTTTCCGCATGGTAATAAGGCCACCATAAAGGAGACATTTGAGACATTTGAGCCTCCATGGAAAAAAAGTATTAGCAACTCAAACATTTCCTAACTGTCAAATTCTTTTTAGTTCTTCTTTTCAAGATGATGAGGCTTCGACGTTTCAGTTTAAGTTCGGGAAATTATGCATGTTCACCAACCCATTACATCAGCAATATTTCTGTAATAAAAATTCGTATAACTAATCACTACATAATCTGATAGAATGTACATTCCTTACTAGCATAATATTGCTAGCTGTATAATAGGACCTTTCTACCAAAAGCCGTAAGGGAATCACCGATCTCCCCCTACCCCCCCCCCCCTCCCAAATAAAAGAGAGAGAGAAAGAAAGAAAAATGATGTAGCTGGAAAAGTGTCGCCATGGGAACATGAGAGCAATATCCTCCTTCCCCTCCAATAACTCCTCGAACATGATGTGTTTCGTTTTGAGGAAAACTGGAGGCGAGTCAATTACTGCCTATGGCTTTATCATATAGGCCTTCTGATACAAATCATCATATGATTGTGAGCATAGAATGGTGTGGAGGAGGGTAGAGTAAACAAAGTGAGGAAGGGAGAGAGAGAGAGAGATAGAGCGTGGGAGAGAGAGAGAATAAGAGAATGAGCCATCGTTGTTCTTTCCAATGCATGGCGGTGCTACTGAGATTTGTTTTTTCATGCTGGTAATTATTGTGAGAATGTTTAAGTGGTATACGACGTAGAAATAATATGTCCTAGCAACACACCCCGGCCATCACGGTATGTGATACCAATACCACTCATCACGGAATTCTTAATAAGTAATGCCTTTACCATAGATAGTTGTTGTAGCCACACACAGCCTTTATGTTTGGACTCGCATCTGTTTTTTAAAATCTTTTTCACGATTTATTTACTTATACATATTATGTATATATCTATTTAGTTACTTATTTCATTAATTAAGTAGGGCGTACTTATTTAATCAATTACTTCATAATTAACTCATAATTGATTAATTAATTTATTCATTAATTTATTCATTCATCCCTTCATTCATTTTATCTGTTTATTTATTTATGCATTTACGCATTTATTTATTCATTTATTAATTTATTTATCTGTTCAGTGATGTTTATATGTATAATGTATGTAATTATTTATTCATATACTTTTTAAACAAGTGAAAACGTATACCGAATCCCGCCGGGCTCTCGGAGAGGAACATTATCCCTGCTGGAAAGAACACAGTGTCCCACAGTGTGTTCACATCAGTGTGTTCACTCTGTGTTCACATAGTCGACCATGTGAAAACGCCCGAATTTAACAGTGTGACGATGATTTCACACCGTGGTGTGGTTCCTTACAGAGAGTTCACATAGTGATTTTCAGTTTCACATTGTGAATTGAAGATTCACAATGTGTTCACAATGTCAATACGCCCGAATTTATCAGTGTGATGAGATATCACAGTGTGTTCACAATGTGTTCACACTGTGGTTGTGAATTGAAGATTCACAATGTGTTCACAATGTCAACACGCCCGAATTTCTCAGTGTGAAGAGATATCGCACTGTGGAACACTGTGTTCTTTCTAGCAGGGATATAAAAAAAAAATCGCTCACCACTTATCAAATTGAAGGCGCCGTCATGAAGATGATGTAATGTTTATATTATGATGCGTGAGATTCTAGACACTGGTATCACACAGACTCGAAGAAGAAATAGTAGAAGAATTTTTAATGGCCTTCTGTCAGCTCCTCAGGGGATTTTGATTATAGTACGTAGCAGTCCTTACGTACACATGACCTATATATATGTATATAAATATATATATATACATACATATATATATATATATATATATACATATATAATGGTATTATTATCCGCGTGTTGGAATAAGAGCATGAAGACGATGAAGACAAACAAGTTGACATAATGCATTAGAATCCAACTTCATTTATTTGTAAACCAAATTTTCGACCCTTGCACGGATCTTCCTCAGGGTAACAGTGATATTTGTATTTGAAGCTCAGCACAGAAAAATAATAATAATAACAAAGAAACGCGCCTGGTTGTCAGCTTAGAGTTTGAGCTAGGTTAGCAACCAACACGCACGGTTGTTAGCTTAAAATTTGCGCTATCTTCATGAGTGCAAAATCCTTAAACTCAATTATGACGTAACAATGCATCATAAAATGCATAAGAAGTAAGACATAGACATTTTCAAATCAAACTGATCGTTTACCAGCCGCGCAAAATACATACCAACACGCACGGTTGTTAGCTCATAATTTGCGCTATCTTCATGAGTGCAAAATCCTTAAACTCAATTATGACGTAACAATGTATCATAAAATGCATAAGAAGTAAGACATAGACATTTTCAAATCAAACTGATCGTTTACCAGCCGCGCAAAATACATACCAACACGCACGGTTGTTAGCTCAAAATTTGCGCTATCTTCATGAGTGCAAAATCCTTAAACTCAATTATGACGTAACAATGTATCATAAAATGCATAAGAAGTAAGACATAGACATCAAGGGTCGAAAATTTGGTTTACAAATAAATGAAGTTGGATTCTAATGCATTATGTCAACTTGTTTGTCTTCATCGTCTATATACATATATATATATATATATATATATATATATATATATATCATTGCTTCTGTTTTACTGCAAATCGTTTTTTTTTTTTTTCAGCCACAATCGATGGTGCCATAAAGCCTACTCAACGGAATGATATATATTTATATGATCTAAAAAATGCCTTATTGTGGGCAACCAGCAATTTTTATGATTGCCTTTGACCTGAAACCCTATCCATCGTTCTCAAAGTTCTTGAGTTAGATACATTTCAGATCACCAAATTTGTTATCTGTATATGCAATGCACTAATGTGTGTTGTCGTGTTTGCACGAAATACACACACACAAAACGAGCAAGCAAGCAAGCAAGCAAACAAACAAACAACAAACACAGAAAGAGATCGATCATATCATGTGACCTGCTATATACATCGCCATTGTCGCCTGTCATTTGCCCTTTAATATTGTTGGCTTTTCTGTAGTTAATAACAGCTGCGTCAGCGGCCACTGGTAATGAGCTGGAGCTGTGGAAGCATGAACATCATTACTAAGTTTTAAGTAGTTGCTTTTTTTCTTGGTTGAGTACGGCCTCTTTGGGACACGTTCCTATCAACCTTCTCCTTGCGCGATTATTTTCTTGTTGCCATCGCTACAGGGATGCTACAGTCTGAAGGGTGGATATGGAGCAGCTCCAAACCACTTGTTGATGTGAAGAATCTCATTTTGAAAAGACGCACGTTTGTATTATTATGTTCATGTCGTCTACAAATAGTGGTAATCATTCACCTGCGCACCTTATCCCTAGCATTTTCTACTTAACTCAAGAATCAGCGAGCTGGAATTTGTACAACGTGTAATCGCCTACCTGTCGACACGGAAGAAAGATTTACTATTGCGTTCTCTCGGACTAATCCCTATTGCCATTTTTTCCCCTCTGCGATGTCTAAGAGTGCATGGTGAACAGCTGCAATGTCTGAACGACTGGCTGAGGAAGAATTGTAGAGGTGGCGAGAGGTTGGAAAGCGATGGTTGCGCCCTAAGCTTCTTTCTCGTGAGGATAATAATTCGACCTATTGTGAGCTTCGGCGCTGATACCGGAGTACAAGACGCCGTGGAGGGTTAATACCCTCCTCACGAGCAGACGAAGCCTGTCTTTCGCCGATAATTTCACTTCATCATTCCTCTACCTCTCCCACTTTTCTTCGCAGCGACAAGACTCATTTCGCTTATTGCTCAAAAGTCGTTTCTTTTCTTCAACATTGCAGCAATGATCCCCTCTCTCTTTTTTTCTACCTGTCTCCTTTCCCCGTCTAGTTTCTCTGCTTCGCTGTTTCTCCGTGTTTAATTCTATTATTTCGCGCCTTGCCTTCCTTATAGAAATATTTCCCTTCGGTGATCAGATGAATCGTAGAGGGATTTCACGTAACAATGCAAATGTGTATCTGACGTCACTACTTGTCGCAGGTTGGCACAGACACAGACGACAAACGAAGCGAAGGGTAAAAAACGAGGAATATCAGCATTTTCTACGTTTTTTGTTGTTTCGTCAGTATCGTGGCACTGGCGTGAGGGCGTCTTCTAGTCAGTCCCTACTGCCCTAGGAAAAACTTGTTGACGTTTGTTTTGCGGAACACAACCCTGCCCTCCGCGCAAAGAGACGGCCGCAAGGTTCGCCACAAAACTCGAGTTCAAATGCGGAAATCCATATCTCGTAACTGGATTATTTTCATTACCGACAGATCGGAGAGGCATCAACCATGAGCATGTCAAGACGGTAAGACATTTTATTCTCTTCTTGGAATGCTTCAAATAATCATTGTCATTCTTCAGAGACGGATGAAACACCATACGCCAATTTGATTTCTCTTTTCACTTTAAGCGCAGTGGATAAATACAGCAGTTTATTACTATTGAGTGTGTCGAGAACCGCGCGACTGAGAAATAACACGATCACAAAAATGAACCCTCAATCCTGTCGTATAGCAGACCAAGGTTTTACGGCGGTTGTTTCACATGCGCTAAGTATGTAGACAAGAGGTCTGTGTAGCTCCGGGAATAGGAACATGGTTTATTAGTGAGATGGTCTCTGATTCGAATTCCATGGCTGCAGCGGTTGTGTCCCTGAGCAAGGTACCTTATCCTCATTGCCTATGGTCATTTAGAGGGAACTCAAAACTGTCGGTACCACTGGCCGTTTGCTTAGACATTATAGCATTCGCTACAAGCATGCGATGCTTCCTCAGCGGTCACGTATAAGACAAAATCAATTGCATTCAAATCAGTAGCATTTGATGACGATTACAGCACACATATTGTGATACATCGTGGTGTTTTATGTTGCTGTGGTTATATTATCTTATGTGCGTAACCTGTTTCACACCCTTAAAATCAAGAACAGATCGGGAAACCCTCCAAATTTGGCGCTTGACTTTGAGGAATGAATGTCGTATTCACATTGCAGAAGCCCACAATGTAATCATTGCTTATTGTATTGCAAGAGATGCCATATACGTTTACACCACACATTAGCAATCCGGGGCCCTCATGAATAGCACTGCTAGCTCGGAAGGGGCTACCTATGTATACATACGACATCATTTATCGTATTATTGCCATTATCATTAGAAGCATCATAATTATTCAAAGTATTATCATTAGTGGAATTATAACTGTTATTATTTTCATTATGATTACTTTTATTATGCTCATCACAATGTCTGTTCACAATATTGTTTTTATCTATATCACAATACGTTGGATTTTTTTTTTTTTTTTGCTCGTTCTTTATCACAACATTGAAAATTCAGTCTTTCATGATGGCAGTTGTACGTATGCTTGGAGTTTGTTCTTTAACGGAACATCCATCCATTGAAGAGAGTGTGGCTATTTAATGAAAAAAAAACATACGGGTCCATAGCTTTTCACGTGATCATTTATTTTTCCTATTCAATCAATTATGCAGTATGTGTACACAGACTACAACACAAACTGCAAGCACTACCTGAAGCAAAACTGCGGAAATGATGGTAACACGCTAGTGATTGTATTAACGTTGAATTTATGACTTCGACAATATTGTGAGCCACATGATAAGAGAAATGAATCAAGTGTCATTATTATTGCCCTTCTTATATTGTTTTATGACAGTTATGAAAGCATGATGATCATCGCCGCTTATAAATCCTCTCTTGGAGAACTACCTCATTAACTAATCTATCCATTTGATATCATAATATATGTAGGCTAACTGATGGTAGCCGACGAATTACTGATTTCCTAAATAACGAGAGCTGTCCCATCAGTTTGAGCCGTTTCCATAAACATGTCCCTGTTATCATGGGATAGGGCGATTAACACACAGCACAAGTCTCAGGTGTTTAGTGACGGTCATATGTCCTTTTCAAATTGTACCGTTGTTAGAGTTGTGCTTAATGACCACGGTGTTTGCGTATATACACAGGGCTCTCTCTTTCTTACCTTTTTGAAATTCGCACGTTCTCTGATTCACTAATGAATTCTTAATAAAGTGGAAACGGAAATCCACATCTCCGAGGGACTGTTTTCACGTTTAACACTTAGAGAGAGAGAGAAAAAAAAAATACGGTTCGCACTATGCCTTTTGGACGGAATTAGGAAAACAAGCCTAAGCCGTGGTTTAATGCCACTGAGGTACGAGTAGTTGACATAGAGATACTCTCATAGCAGTTGTATGTTTGCAAATGGGGGTTTAGGGTTGAGGGGTTTGGCATGAGGAATAAGGGGTGTTGGTTGAGTGTTGAAGGTGGAGAATGGAAGGTTAAGGGTTGACGGATGAAGTTTAAAAGGTGAGGGTAATGGGTGACGGTAAGGGAACAGACGGTGAAGAGCGAATGATTGGACTGAGGATTGGACTGAAGGTTGAGGATGGCGAAGGGTAAAAGGTGAAAGGTGAGGGGGTAATGGCTGATTCAGGAGTGAGGAATGAGAAAATGAAAGGTGGGTGAAGGATGAAGGTGGAGTTAGCGAAAGGAGAGGGTTAGGGTGGGGGACGGAGGTTGAGCGATGAGGGTAGACTGATGGTAGAGTAATGGAGGTGAGAGGTTGGTGTAGGATGGGGCATGAGAGATTGACACTTTGACATTTCCCAAACTATTTGATCAGTGGTCATGAACATTGATTGTATGATGATCAGATTATAAGTTGTGTTACCATTAAGAGAATCATGTATCGGAATACGCGGAGACATTGCCTGAGCAACCCCCACCCCCCCCCCCCCTCCCCCCAAAAAAGAACAAAAAAAAAACAAAAAAAAAAACAAACAAACCTGTCGTATTACATATATTGTGATTTTTGACATCATTGAATATTTTTCAACATCTTTGTTGTGTGTCGGCTACCAGCGGCTTGCTGATGGTGATATAACCTCTCCTAACTCTGTGTCAATTGCTCATCGCACACCGCACAAATTTAACCAGCATGTACAAACACAACCATAATGCTAACGTCCAAAACGTGTGGCACGTCAATTTCTTTACGATATTATCAGTGTTATTGCATCAAACCGTGTCGGCACTCGAGGGGCAATATAACCTGACCAAAATGTATGTCCAGGGGTCATAGTGATGCAGGAATATATATACCTATGCTTTATGGTTCATGATTAACTTCTCAATTGATCGATCGGCAGATGTGTAGGCACCCCAACTAAAAAAGCAGGTCTGTGCGTGTATCAGACTGCGACGTTACCAGCCTCGTACGCCGCAGGTTCGATCCATGTAAGACGATACCTCGATAAGTGAGGACTGTTTGTCGATACATAATTCCCTCCGTCCTTTTCTCGTTGCCGAGTCTCTAACCCAGGTGTTCGTTTCCGTCTCTGTTGCTGCCGAGCCCATATACCAACTGTTCACCAGCCTGCTTTGATATCGATAAGTGTGCCATGCGCACACGTCTGGATCGATACATAACGCATGAAATTACATGACAAGTTTGCGCAAACATCACGCTAAGATGTCTCTATAGCGGAATTTGTCCCTCCCACTTGTAGACATGTAATCGGCGATTTGAAGGTTTTCTTTTTCTTTTTTTTTTCTCTTCATATGTCATGTCATATCACAATTATTGATCTAGATAAAGGCAGAAGGGAATGACCTGGCTTCTAATGGATTCAACCTCACGCATTGGGTCAATTAATTGGTGACACCTCTAGTGCACCATCCCTTATTGTAGGTTTTTATTTTAATGTTAATTCACGAAACACTCGTCCCGTCCAACACCCGAGCTGCCCGAGTTCGAGGAAATCGCGACGAAGTAAACTGAGTGCCAACGACGCCCAGGGCGTTACAGTTGCTTACACCCAATATTTTCATTTTTGGTTGTTTTTAAGAGACTCGTGTTGTTGTTTAACCTTCACTGTCCTTGGATGACATTTGCCGACCTAAATTATTGAGCCTGGAAATGGAATGTCCTATTCCTCTGAGGGCCAGGAGGGTTAGATCCGGGTAAATTGTCTACGGACGAAAGCATTTTTCTGAAAGTCAGGAAAATGATATATTGCGTGTCTCATATTCACTTCTGTAAGGTTATTCAGAGTAGAGCAGGGCCATTGGGAAAACGAGGAAAAAGGTGGAGTAAAACCCTAATTTTTTCTTGTTTCCCCAGTGACAAGCTTTTTTTAACGAGACATATGACACACACACACACACACACACACACATATATATATATATATATATATATATATATATATATATATATATATTATCACAGGAATGTTATCTAGACTAATAAACTGACGTATACGCTACGCCCAACAATATTTCACAATAGTAGAGAGCAGTGACACTAATAAAACTGAGATTGGCGTCCATAACTAAATATGTTTTTGTTGTAATTGCACTTTTTCCTATTTTTACGGCCACTGTTGCAACCCTAGCGGTATAGAGAAAGTGTCTTATCAGGCTTCCGTATCTCGCTGCTCGGAGTTCAGCCACAAATGGGACACCATGTCACTACAATTGTGTGTGTGTGTGTGTGTGTGTGTGTGTGTGTGTGTGTGTGTGTGTATGTGTGCATGTGTGCAATATCTCGAGATTGTTTTCGTCGAAGGAAAAAACCCATTTGAACCACATCTAGCTTAATAAGTCACAGAAACGTCTGACTTCCATCACAGTTCACTGTTCGTGGCTTTGAAGTCGTCATTTCTCCCGTCGAGGTGTCAACACGCCTTATCGCATCAGCACAGAAAATCTACGACACCGGATTGACGGCAATTAACTACTCTCAATTAGGGATGCAGGTTAGAGCGAGGGAGAGTGACTATAGAGCAAAGCGAAACGACAAATTCGTCAGACAAAGAAATGATTGAGCATTTCATGTGTAAAGTCGTCGTTATCCGATTATGACGTGACCCCAAGCACTGGGCAGGTGGTGCTGTTCGGGATAATTTGACACCACCTTATTTATTCAAGGGGCATAACCTGCACATCTCTCTCGTAGTTACTAGGCTCATTCCATGTTTGAAAAAAAAAATCAAAACACAAAACAAAAACAAAATCGGAGCGCCATGAAAATAGATATGAGCGTTTTGTTGTAGATGTTATCTTCGGTATTGGCGTGACTTGAAACTGATTTCTAAAGAGAGGGGACAATTACTTTGAATTGTTTTATTATTCTATTGGGTTGAGTGAAATGCTTGGGAAAAACGTGAGGTTCAGCTCAGCAGGCACGGGGAATCAGGTCATCGTATATTTTACAACGTGTTATATATGTATGTATATATGTATATATATATATATATATATATATATATATATATATATATATATATATATATATTACCTTTACTTGCATTATGGAAATATCCTGACCTAACGACAATATTTTGTTGGTTGTAGAATATTCTCTTATCTGTTGTTTCTTTTACGTATGCACGTGTTTTGGGCGGCAACAGACGCGTGATATCATGTCAGTTATTCTAATTCTTTCTCCCTCTCTTTCCTTTCAATCTCTCAACTCTTCCATCAAACAGTCTTTCAATTTATTACAATCATACAATGTCTGTCTTCCCCTTCACAGCCTAGCGATAACCATCACCTTTCACACACCTCCCTCCTCCTCGCACGCCCACATCAACTCCCATGTAGCCTACATGCCTTTTCCAGGTCTTCCGCAACATACCTCATTACTCACTCACCCCCCCCCCCCCCCCCTTGGTCGTGTTCTTCCTTTTTTTTTTTTTTTTTTTTTTTTTTAGAGGAGTTGTTGTTGCAAGAAACATTGGTGTTGCTCGGGCTTGCTCTGTCTAACGCTTCCCCGTATCTTTAATGGGCGGCTTTAAATAGTGAAATACACACACACACACACACCACAAACACACATATGCACACACACACACACACACAAACAAACTTTGTAGAAGTATGTATAGGAAATCTTACGTTATTCCACTTGTCGCGTGAATGTTCACAATTCCCTGATGAGACTTTTCAGATTTTCTTAGAGTATTTTGTAGGTTTCTCTTTGTGATTTCCGAATCACATTTAGCTCTCTCCTATTGATGTCAGCATATCCTTGTATTCATATATTATCAGTAACTGCCCAGGAATCTAACTAGTCAGACAGCCTGAATTTACTCCTTGATGATAAAAAAAAATTGTAGAGTTAAGGTAATTCAGCAAGTATGTCTCTCTCTCTCTCTTGTGAAATTATCCTTCTGGCGTTCTGTTTTCACTCAACAGGTTGACATCTACCGTAGATTACAGACACATTTTCGTATTACCCTATTTTTATTTGGTGCTCATTAGGTTCCCGGTTACTCTTTGTAAACCTAATGTTTATGTGGTCATATAACCGCTGCTGTCTTATTCTACAAACCTCTTTGATTGAGCTCTTCCACATGCACGCAGTTCAGAATAGAGCCTCGAACACTATAATCACAGATCAAATACCGATTTGGTGGTTGTCAGAACTAAGTGCTATTTCTGCGACTTAGAACCTATACATACGAATTCCGCACTTTACGAGTTCATGGAGTTATTCTTCATCTCCTGTCAACGTCTTACACCTGTTATCTGTAGGTGGAACACAATAATTACCGAACATCAACACGAGGATTATCTCCCTCTCCCCTCCAATCCAGAGCGATCGAGAGATGTCTTGTCATCAAACAATTCATTCTGACGTCTATAATAGCCAATTTTGAATATGACGGATGCACGCCAAAATCCGTCTTATTTTGTATTGTTTTGTTATATTGTGCTTACTCCCCCCCCCCCCCAATAACGAGTAAAGATGGATATAACAAGTGTAAAGACGCAAAAGCTAATGACGGACATGATTAAAATGGCTTACTTATAGATGTACCTCCAATTTTCTGCCAGGGACTCTGGAATGAAGATAATCAACACTTTCGTGTTTCGAAATGAAAGATCAGATTAAACAGTCACGCTTCAGCAAATTTTGTCGATGCATTCTGAGAAAAGATGAAATCATATAACTTGGCACAATCGCAAGGTCACAATCTTTGCCAACAAGGCTGAAGGAACACAATACGCAATTGGCGAGACACCGCTGCAGCTCGCTGGAGCGAGGGATGGAGGGAACAGCCAGGAGTGTTGAAGGAGAAGGTGGAGGAACAGTCTACCAATGTTTGGTCATTGGAAGAGGACAAGGATGAGGGAAAGGAGAACAAGGAGAGGAGATTAATGGTAGTGAAGTGAAGATCTGGCGAACATCGTCCGTCATTGTGCATTGAGCTGTCGCTGCGAATTTATTCCGGCTTGTTTTCGGCGGCGAAGAGAAATGCGATGACTTCGCTCGACTCCGCGGTGATAGTCATCATTTCTCGCAATTACGGCGAGGGCAGAGTCTATGTGTACCAATGGTGGTGCCGGAGCTCGAATAACTTTAATGCAAACACCCTTTCGCTGAAGGTTATTGCCCATGTAGGATGAAGTCGGGCTGAAATTTCCGGAAAGAGCGTTTGACTTTGCACAATGCATATGAAGGCCTAACATTACGTCATTCATCTGTTTTCTCTCTCTCTCACCCATCTCCATACTCGTCGCCCTCGATCCGTACCATGCTCACATTATTTGACTTCCAGTTTGCCAAAATCATACACGCTGATAATACAGTGTCATCATTTCGCATTTTCTCTCTCTCTGACTCTGGAGACGGGTTTTACTCTCCCTTCGCACATCGCACACACCCACAGCGTATCGGGTTAGTATGCGGATGCCGAAGCAGATTCATTGCTTAGTAAAGACCAGTGGATTGTTGTGGCGTTTGCATTAAAATTACATACACACACCGGACGTACATTCAAAGAGAATACACACGTTAGCAGTTTTTGTGTTTTTTTCTGGTGACCGTTCTGGATCCTGGGATATGGTGAACTGTGGATTGGAGACATTGAGAGTTGTGTCAAGCTTTTCGTTCTTCGCCTGATGCGAGTTCCGATCTTCGGCTCGTTCAGGAGTCGTTTTAGGTAAGCTCCTCGCCCGCCCGCTATTCTCTTATTCTCGTAGAGCCGCTATGTACACGATCTCCTTCCGCCTGCAGCTACAGAGACGTAACAGTTGATTACATCCCGCCTAGAGTATAGGGCAATTTGATATCAACAACTTGATTCTATACTTCTTGTTCTATTTTGTATAACTTTTATGGTATGATTAGTGTATGCTAGCCCAATCATGTTGTCAGATAGGATCACTACCATGTTGGTCTGACAACATTGACTAGCTGTGTTATCGTCTTGATCAGTGCTATATAGTAATTGGCTAAATCGTCCATTTTGACGAACACGTATGTCGTGTTTCTCTCCTGACTCTGCGTAATGATACGATGTGTGTATTTCATGTTATAATGAAGAGTTGAAGCGTGCCGTTGATTTTAAGGGACGCGCCCTTCTGTGTTGTTTCTCAGTCACCTCGGCGACGATAGTGACTGTCTGACACAAGAAAGGTCCCTGATTCGGGGTCCAGAAAAACCACCTTGGCCAAATAGGTGCTCTCAGTCGGTAGTGTATGTACTAGATTAACAAGAAGTCACCGAAACGACACCCAGTATGACCAGGGGTCCGTTTCATGAAAGTCTAATGAGAGAACTTTTGCTCATAAGACAAACTTTATTAAGTGGATTTGAAAATCTCTCATCAATGTGAGCGACTTTGGCCATTCTGAGATAAATGTAAAGACTAAGTGTATGTGATGACTTCACGAAACGCACCCCAGGTGATCAAAGATGTGCTCGTATCTACCACCTGCACAAGAAGTCACTGGTTAAAGGTCCAGTAAGACCAGGTGTCCAAAGATATGTGCATATCACCTATATAATATACAAGAAGTCCCTGTCACTCGAGTAAGAACATCTGATCTAAAGTTGTGTGAATCGTATCATAATGTTCACTCGTAAAAGGCAAAAAAAAAAAAAAACACCAAGAAACAAACAAACACAAAATGTTCCTTCGGCTAACACAACATGCATGAAGGAAGTGCAATACTCATGCATGAAACCCGTTTTATCGGACAACATTTTAAAATCCGGTAAAGGGGTCCATTCCACATAACATCGGTAAAATAGGCAAATAACAACAGCTCATTATGGTACACAAAGGTTGGAAATAATAACCCGGCAATTCGTACTGTGAGATGATCCGATCAGTCACTGAGAAATGAGAGTTGTGAAGAGCGGTTATACTGGATGTATTTCAGATTTTCAACACACTTGATATTTCACAACGAGGTTTAATCCACATCACATTTACTGAAAACATATGTAGCTTTACCTCAGTGCATGTGTGCTTTTGAGTGGTAGTATCTTACATATGTGTGTGTGTGTGTGTGTGTGTGTGTGCGTGTGTGTGTAATGTGTGTGTGCGTGTGTGTTTTTTGCGTGTTATTTCAAACTGTTTCTTATCTGCCTTTAAACACTTTTTATTTGCCCAAAGTGTCGCAGAAACCTGTTCCTTAGATCACTGGATACCCTATTGTGCATGATTAGATTACAGACCTTCGCTTCTTAAAAAAAAAAAAATCAAAAAGCTTCTCGCAAGTCAATAAGCATAATAACTTTATTTAATTTGTAGTGAATAATACATAATCTTATCTGTTGGAGTATGAAAGTCAAATACGTTCTGTTCTGTTCCCTGCGCCAGCGGCTTTTCCGTACGCTAATCAAATGAAAACACTTCTCATCGGTTATTGTCATATTCAAATATAGATGCCATTTCCTTGGCACAATCTGAGCTTGTGTGCGGAGGTACTCTTTTCCCCTTCTTCTTTCTCTATTTTTTCTCCTTTGCGGTTTGAAAGTCTTCATCCTCGCGGGGTTTATCGATCACCTGCCGCTAGTCACTTGCCGAGCCTTCTGTTTGCAGACGACTCCTTAGTGCCGCGTTTAGCAAGAGCCTCTATGTTTCCACAGGGTCGCAAGAGCTGTCTCACCTCTTATAGTTTAAAGCAGCATGCACAGACTCAAAAGAAAAGTGTGGGGGGGGGGGACCAGGCGCTTGTCACATAGTAATAAATACTCTTGAAGGAAGGGCTTACATCCATGCACAAAGCGATTCCAACCCTGACCTCTTGTGGTCGACACGAGAGTAGAGTTGCGGAGGAGCCTGCAGTTACGGCAGGTTCGAATCGCCAATTAATTCGTGACGCCCAGACGAACGACTTCTGATATAACATATAAAACTCATTAAAAGAAATTTCGGGCTGTATGGACTAGTAATCAAACGCAGCTGGAAGCTTCCAAGGAACTCTGTATGATGCCATTAAACGTGTTAGTTGGTACCAAAATCTTCCACTTTTTCTTTACAGACACGAGAGAAGTCAGCTCATTACTTGAATTCTGTAGACTTTATACACTCACTTATTGTTCATGTCTACACTACTCTTAAACATGATAATACCAATGAAATAACTGGGTAAGGATGTGAAACAGGAATTATTCATTTTTTTTTTTTGGTTTTGTTTGTCAAACGATGTAAGAAACTTGCCAAATATTCTTCCTTGGTTAGGTAACATTATTGTCTCTAAGAAAATGTCCCTTTTCGCCAACAGTAACATTTTCATCAGGTAATAAATATAATGATTTTGCAATACAGCACTTCAACCAATAATTACCAGAACAATTTTCATTTCAGAACACAACGTTGAGAAATAGAAGCAGTAGAGTGGAACTGGTAACGAAAATTGGTAAAATCAGTCAACACAATTTTACGTTAATGATATTATAAATCGAGAATAAGGCAGAATATCAGCTGTGTGCATTGTCGCTCTTTTTAAATAGCGCCTTACTCAATGGAGTTGGAACATTCTAAATTTTTCCTATTATCATCTTAACTATAAAGTTAGGATCAGCGATGTTAATGTCATTAAAGAAAGAAAGAAAACAACGGAAGAAATACCTTCTGAAGATATCATTGAGATATACACAGGGAGTGTGGTAATCACAAGAATGATCATTTTTGATAAATTTGGTAGGAGCATTAACAACTATTTTAGACTTTTTAAGTATCTTGTGCGTGTTTTTGTCAGCCGAATAGTTTATGTCCTTTGTTATGAAAGGCAATCGACCACTCCAAATAGTGTTTTTCTTTTTTTCTCCAAAATTAGCAACATTCACGTCATTCGATTTATATCCCTGGAAGCAGAATGTCGAAATTAAAAGGGAACAAAAAAGAATTCGCGAGTTGCTCCGAAGGCGATGGAAAGTATACACGGACTCAAGTGGTTTTGACGTGCATATTGCGACGAAACGTCAATACTAGTAGAGGAATCGATTCCTCATATATTGGCGCGCATTTTGCTTGCTTGAATAAGCGATAATATCGCGTCAACTGGACAAAATGCACGCAAATGATTGTTTGTCACGTTTGATCTAGCTGCGACAAATGATACACATGAAGACCAGCTCTAAATAGTTTTCTTGTCGCTAGATTTTTTTTTTCTTTTTTGATGATGATACATGTGAAGAATATCTTGATTACCGCTGATTTGTCCAGTTGATTCTCGAATATAAATAAGAATTGGGGCCAGAGACGGGACGATGTGGCGCGAGATGATTTTTCACTTTGAAACGGGGATGTTATCAACGCTGCGTTTATTTTGAAACAGAACCCAAGAGGCAAGCAAGTTAGGAAACAAACAAAAAATCCAACTGCAACGTTTCGTCCGATGTCACTGTTTTGTAATATCATGTCAAATTCTGTTCATGATATGTTCAGTATTGATGCAATATTTAAGATTCCTTTTGTTTGGTTGTACATTAATCATGAAATGCAACTTAAATATGGAGTTACAGTTAATTTTGAAAAAGATGGATATCAGTGTCAAAGGAAGGAAACAGGGTGTTACATTTAGGTATGTTATGAGAGATTTCATCACGACTGTTACACTTCAAACCACGTATGGCCGGTTTAGAGAAAGATTCTCACAATCGGGTCAAGATATCCCTCTCTTCGTCGAGAACTGAACTTCATCATCCGCATATCATCCGCTCCCTAAAGGAGCTTTAGACGCGATAACCAAAGATTAAGATCGTAGCTTTCTAGGATACACTCGTCTCTTAGGATTAACCCTGATTGCCCTGCTTTAAAAAGGGAAAGAGTAAATATGATCCCATGAGCCCAAGATGGCAAAAAAGACAGAGAGAGGGGGGATGGAGAGAGGGAATGGGAATATAGACGAGAGCAGAGAGAGAGGGTGAGAGAAAGAATGAGAGAGAGGAGAGAGGAAATACATAAGAGAAGAGAGAGGAAGAGAATACGACAGGGATGACAGAAGAAAGCAAGAGGGTGCGAGTCACGAAAGTTCTGCAACGGTGGCATTCTGAATCACATAATGGAGAATAAATCTTTCACTCTCAATCCCGCGCCATCGCCGATTATTGCCGTGATTTCTTAAGGCGGCTGCTGCAGAGGGAGCATGGGGGTGCGGGAGGATGAGGGAATCTAGCTACCGAAGGTAGGGGGATGGGGGCATAGGCCACACCCCGTCCGCTCGTCAAGTCAGGAAGGAAAATGGCGCCCCAACATGAGCACCGTTCATAGGGATAAACAAAAAAAAAATGATCTTTTGACATATTACTTCCCGCCTTCAAATTATTTTCAGCATTGCACATCAAGTCGACGGGAATAAAGTGAAGCTCTTTACGTAACCATACAAGCGTGATTCCACAAGAAGAGTATATACGGAAGCTAAGAAATTTGTTTGGCCAACTGCTGCGTCATTTAAGTGGGGCAGAAGGAAAGAAGATATTTGTGTTTGTCATCACTCGATTTCATGAAGGGGCCGAGTTGGAAGTTGTTATTATATTATCAAATCTTTACAAAGCGGCTTCTCTTATCGTAAAAGGGAAGGTTAAAACTTAAATATCCTTGAACATACTCTTTATGGCGCTGTTACAAGACGATGCATAGGATTAAAATAGTCCCTACTTCAAAGCCATAATTATTATGTTGTCTTTTGGCGAGGTTATCATACACAGTCAAAATATACTGGTAAGGTGCTTTAAAAGGGCCTGCGGGGTTTGGTAAAGGCGGTCAATGCATTCAGTGCGGTATTCTGCATTGGACCGATGCAAGCAAGCTGCGAACATTATGTGCGGATTTTCTGAAACTATATACGATATTGATGATTGAGGCATGGTGGTTGAGGTTGTGGTAGAGTCAATGTTTACATGTATATGTTATGTGTGTAGGATGGGGGTGGGGGCTTTATGTCTGCTCAATTCAGAAGGTATGGTTTATGTATGTAACATTACACCAATGCTGTCATGTTGATTACATCTGCAACGAGGAATTTAGGCGGAAGAGATCTCTGAGAAGCTGTGTTCACACAAATAAACTCTCCCATTAATAAAAAAAAGGGAAAAACCAGTTTTGACTTTTATGACTTCCATCTTTTTGCTTTATGCCATCTGGTCATGACTAGCAATGAGGCCAACACCCAAACTTGGTGACAGCCGCTCGTATAGTGTCAATAACATTATACTTCTTTTCGTTCGGGCGACCCGTTTACCCCTTCTCTCTCTTCGCTGTCATCGTCTGCATAGTGGCGGGGAAAATTAACCAGGCTGAAAGAGCTGATACTTACAAAGGTCGACATCGGCAATCACGTATGATTTTGTCTCTCCTAGTCATGGAGTTCCATAACGCTCTCCCCGTAGGGCCCCGTCCAATTACACCTGCTGAAATTTGATAATTGAACCAGCATGCACGTAATTATCATGGAAAACTAAGCAACAACAACAACAACAAAGAAATAAATCTGGCGTAAAAAAAAATGGAAATTACAGGATGAGATATCAGGAGGCCGGCGATGCCTTATATATTCGATTGGCGCCAAAGTAGAATGGACGCCACGATGCACTGATGGTGTATCGCACGGAGGAGGGAGGGAGGGAGAATAGGTGTGACAACCGCTTCGTATCGAGGAAACCCGATTCGGCATTGCGCCCCATTTCCGCGGCTGACACCTGTTACACGAAATCAACCACCATTTCGCACTCCCGCTTCAGACACTCGTATAACATGCACATCCCCCGAAACTCCGTGCAGTGCCAAGTGCTGTTAATTCCTTTCGCCGCCGGAAACACGGTATTGTACAGAGTCTTTTTAAGGATTCCAAATTCTTGCGGGTCACAAGTTAACGTGTCTGCGACTATTCGAGAATGTTTGCGCTACACTTTTACTTCCGTTATGTAGTCATGGTAGTTCAATTATGGGTTTATGACATCACCTCCGGATGGCAAGAAGTCGTAGTAGATGACTTCTAAAGTAAAGATTAGAAACGCAGACGAGACACACTTCAGTGAAACGTTTGTTACACCGTCGATGATTTCACATAAGTTTAATTTTGTACGATTGCCAACAAGTGCTGATCATTGTTGTTGCAGTAATGGTGATGGTGTGTTTGGTCGTTCTTCCTTTCCTGTTTATCATCACATATTTTTCGTCGGAAATGAAAACAAGATACTGATGAAAAAGTGGACAGATTTCTTTTACCAGCAATGCGTTTGGACTGTGAAAGGTTCTTTCATTCAATTGTTCTCTGTATTGTTATTTATTTCTGCGTGTTAGAGGAAGCCTCAACCTGTATAAATAACAATCGATAAAAATAATGATAAGAAAAAAGAACCCGTCAAATTCTCTATTGAAACCAGAGCTCTCTCCGACCTAAATACATTATCAGACAAAATAACGACAGCACGCCCGTGCGGAACTATTTTTACGAAATCAAATTGGATCGGCTACATACAGGGATCTTTTTATGATAGCAAATCTGCCAAAAATGTGACATAATTCTGTACAACGTGAATTTCGAAGTGTCGTGGCGCTGATCATAATACTAACACTTCAAATATATATCTTCATCTGCGATCAAAGCCACTTGCGTCTGGTGCATTTACTGTGCGTCTGTTTGGAAGACCGGCTAAATTATTTTTGCCGCTAGGCGTGACGAACGTGCGTTGCGAACAAAATTGAGCTGAAAATATGCCCATGCTATTTTCTCATTAAAATACGGTTATCATATCGATTTAGTCGGCTAATGCGAAGTTTGAGGGTAGCGCAAGAGAATATCGTCAAGTTCCCGCCATAGACGTGTCGTCTGCTGTCACTCCGTGTTCTTCCTTGCTGTAAGCACCCTTGCTGTAAGCATTAATTCCTTGCCAAATAGGCACGCGCGTGAGATTGGGTTGGCATGGAGTTCTTAATTCTATCTTCTATACGTGGAAGATAACGAAAGAGAGAGGGAGAGACAGAACGAGAGATATAGAGACAGAGTTAGAAAGAAATTGAGAGTAGGAGTGTATGTGTGTTCATGGTTCTTTCTAAGTAAATCAATATAAAGCAATAATATTTTGGCAAAATGAGGCCGCAGTACGAAGCAGGGGTGTAGAAAGAGTCGCATACTTAATAGTTTAAGACATGCGAAATGCTAGAACCCCGCCTCCAACAAAATAAACTGCAATGATCACTTCATCCTGGGTATTATGTGGCAATAATGATATTTCGACGTTGGACCCGGCAGTAAGACGTCGCATGATCCGGTGCAACAGTATGTCAAAGGAGGAAAGTGTTTTTTGGTCTTTGATCGATGCTACTGCAACGATCCCAACAATGAAACTTACCCAACGCGACATACTTATCTAGTATATGAATATAGATGGATAGACATAGATGCTGTACGCTTTTTTATGTGCAGATCCAAAGTGACAACGCAGTAACCTCGTCCACTTCCTCGCAAAATGAATGAATCAATGAATGGATGGATGGATGAATGAATGAATGAATGAATGGATGGATGAATGAACATGAATGAATAATGAATGAATGGATGGATGGATGGATAAATAATGAATGAATGAAAGAGAGAATGAATGAATGAATAATTAATGAATGAATGAACAGTGAATGAATGAACGAATGAATGAATGAATGCATGACTGACTGACTGAATGAATGAATAATGAATGGATAAATGAAAGAAAGAATGAATGGATGAATAATAAATGAAAACAGTGTGATGAATGAATGAATAAATGAATGGATGGATGGATGAATGAATGAATGAATAATGCATGCAAAATGCAAATGCGGTGATAATCGTACATGCTTGCAAACATGCAGGCACTTGAAAAAAAAAAGAAGCAAGGACAATAGGAACCAGAAAATAGGAAGAATGATAGTTGAGTCAAGCTCCTTGGAATTCAGGCAGCTGCAAGTGTTTTTCTTATATTTTTACTCTTTAGTAGCTTGTTACTGTTAGATAATTATCCATACGGTATTCTAGTGCTAAAGAAAATGATTAGATGAGCAATTAATTACGTGATGAATCTGATAACTGTAGTAAATAATATAGGCCTACATAGAATTATGTCATAATTAAACGATGCCTACTTCTAGCAAAAACAAAAAGTATTTACACTAATAAGATAAATATATGTTAACAATATCTCATGAGCACATTACCTTTCTAATAAAAGTTCTACGACAGCTTTAAGAAAACTTGATCTTTATGTTTTTCCCCTAATTTTGACTCTAAGGTCACTAAAAAAAGTTGTACCTTGGTAAGATAAACACTTTTTTTGCCCAAACTCGTCTTAAATTTTGGTGCATAAAGATTTTCAACATCTTTTTGCCTTGTACTGTATCCATGTTCAATTAATGAACAATATTATGGCAGCGAAAGGACAAGTTCACCTTCATAAACATAAGGATTGAGAGAATGCAGCAATATTAGTAGAACACATCAGTGAAAGTTTCAGGAAAATTGGACAATCGATGCAAAAGTTATGAATTTTTAAAACTTTTGTGTTGGAACCGCTGGATGAGAAGACTACTAAGGCTCGTGATGTCATATGAGTACAACAGTATAAAGAAAATGTAAAGAAAATTCAACAGGTTTTTACTTTTTTCGCATAATAAAATAGCACTTGGCTTGCCTCTTTCTAAAGGCAATGGGAATAATATTACCCATAACACATGTCAGTAACGAGTAAAGGGAATGTGTACTTTTTTCAAAAGATGAAATTTTGTGAAATTCTCTTTATATTTTCCTTATATTGTTGTACGCATGTGACATCATACACTGCAGTAGTCTTCTCATCCAGCGGTGACTGCACAAAAATTTCAAAAATTCGTAACTTTTGAACGGATTATCCGATTTTCCTCAAACTTTCAATGATGTGTTCTACTAATATTGCTACATTCTCTCAATCCTTATGTTTATGAAGGTGAACTTGTCCTTTAATGACATCATACATACATACATCCAGGTGGTTCATAATTAGAAGGTCAATACCAATGGTAATATGAGCTCCTTTCGAGAACCATACCCTCATTATTATAAGATGTCCCATTTTGATAAGTGGTCAGTGCTGACTAGCGATACACCGAGTTTATAGAGCCACCAATCATCGTAGTGTGTGAGAAAGTGACGGGAATCATGATAAAAATATACGCACTCTAAGTTTTGATAACCAATCAGATCACTGCTTAGACCTTGCGTACACATTTTAGACAAGCCACCATGCTTTGAGGCAAATGTACCTATAGATTGTACATCGGATGCGAGGAAGACTTCTTGCGTGCAAACTAGTCTCTAATACGGCATTAACTCTGGCAGTTTTCGTTTTCACCTTGTGTGCAGTGCTTACCTAGACCTGATTGTCTAGTTGGTTGCCGTATTACCCTTTGTTAATCCCCCTGTGATCTCTTAGACTTTTTTTTTTTTGGGGGGGGGGGAGGGGGGGGGGGTGGTGCATTTTGGCCATGGTCTTACGTACAATGTGCCATTGCAATTATCCACTAACAGTTAGCAGCGTAACAAAAAAGCACTTTTACCTCATTATTACACTTTGGAACTGATCCCCTTTACAATCTAAGCATTACACGTAATTCTTTTCACGCGGCAAAATCAATCCTCTAGTCAAGTAGGTAAATTTCCATCAGCTCTGAGCTGTCGCACAAGCGCATAATACGGTCGTGGCGATACTTTACGACTCAGCTGTGACAGTCATCCTGTTGTTTCTTGTTCTTGCTGATCTTGGGGGGAGGGGAGGGATGACATAGGGCGGGAATTTAATGAGGAACATGGCTGACAAGATCGTTGTGAAGGGGAAATTAACATTGTGCTCTGTGATGGAAGTCGGGACGTATTAATCAAGCTCGGCCTGAATTTATGGACTCTGCTCTCTTAGCTTTAGAGCTCTACTTGTTTCTCGATTCCATGATTCCTCCTGACCACCATCTCTCTTGGAGGAGCGAACACTCTTGCCGTTGCTAGGCGTTGCTAGGGAGAGTCGTACATCAGGGATACATTGAGTGCTATGTTCTCATCAGTTGGCGCCATAAATCGCTCTTTTCCCAGACGCGAGATTGAAAATCTGCGCGCAAAGACGCGACTTTCTTCGTCTGTTTGTTTACGCATATGATTTTGTCATCAACCGTAGCTGCGAATCCTCTCGTGTAATGGATTTCGAGTCAATTATGTCGTCAGGTGCGACAGAGTTCAGAGAGCAGGGAATAAGTTAGGGTCATCAAGGCGCGCAAAGCATGGGTTCTCTTTTAATTTCAAAAGAAGTATGATAAAACACAAGACATGCAGGTATCAACAGCGATCAAAGATCCGCGTGTACGTTTGGGCAAGGTGCGAACATCGTTATACAAAGTGTACTTGAATACCATCAGAAATTCCATTCCACAATAGGGTATATGAAGATAGAAAAAAAAAATCTAACTAATGATAAAAGAAGATATCAAAGCAATTAAAGCAGTTCTCTTTATAACCAAATTATACGATGCACTTTCTAGGGGTGGGGCGGGGTCCAGGGGGCACAGTGATAGGTCATTTGGGAAACTGAGATAAGGACGCATTTGCCTGTAAATGCATTGGTAATAACAAGACAAGAAACACTTCATTAAACATCTGAAGAGCACAGAAAACGAGCGAAAAAAGCGAAACACTTTTTATGCCCCGGGTTCCTAACTACTTGCATATGCTTTTCCAATCAAACGATGACACTGTCTTTAGGTGACTCTAACTCCTTAGATAGATTACTTGCATTTTTCCGCCGGCAATTTTTCCGCAGTCAAGACTCAGCATTTGATTATATGCTGATAGGAATGCTTTCCTTGTATCCCCTTTTTGATGAGAATCATGGCCACATAATATCAGGAGAATGTCTTGCCAACAATGGCTAAATCGTCATGAATACTAACTAGAGGCATTTTCCTTTTTTTTAGTGAAATGTCAGTAGCATTTCAGGCAATTCTTGAAAATGCACGACTATACTATGGCGGAAAACTGAGAGTGCCATAAGGGGGGGGGGGGGGGGAGAACCGATGCAATTATGATGTGAATAAGCCCATTGTATCAAGATCATTGATCACTATAATGTTCACCACTTCCGCGAAGTCGCACCGGGGCTTCCTAGTCGTTATTGCAGGTTATGACTATCCTCAACATCGGTACTGGATACGTTTTAGATGGCAACCAGCATTCTAAGCAGGTGGGATCAAAGCAAATTCGAGTTTCTCCGAAAAAAAAAAGTTGTCATGGTCCAAAAAAGATGGTGAATCACCGAATCAACAAAAACCCAAAGGACCAAGAAATGGCATAGAATATGAGTCACCCGATTTCATGCCGAGATTACCGGTACTTGAGACAACTGAATGCCATTCCCTATTATTCTTAATCCATTTCACTATTTGATTTATATACTAGTATATACGTGACAGAGGCGTGGAAAGTTGAATTTGACAATAACGTGAAACATGTCAGCACATACATGTATATTACCACACCTGTGTTTGTTTGCCATCTTGTAGGATAGAATACCTATTCCAGTGGTTTGCATACCCTGCTATGACATCGTTTACCAGCACTTGCAAGAGGAAAAGAGACAGAAAAATCCCCCGCCTGTATTTACCTTTCCAAACGATCGCTTATTCCTGTCAAATTGAATTCCGTCCGTCAGCGATATGGAAATCAGCTGCTCCCCCATTGTGGGTAATCTGATTAGAATGTTCCATTTCTGGGCACGGGTAGGTCAGAATATCAATTAATGGATATCCCTCCGGGAAGCCTCAATATTAAAGGTGAAAACTTGAATTCAGACTAAGTTGAAATGTTCTCCACGGAGACTTTGTGCTAAAGGGATCAAATTCTGCTACACTTTCTTAATGCTATACATAATTCCTGTTTTAATTCAATAAATTGTTATCAAACCATTTTACACCAGTATCTAGTTATAGCTTATTTCATTCTTGCTGTTAGTTACTTTTAATCTATTTATTAATTCTCTTTTGACTTTGGCAAAATGGAAGTGATCTAAGAAAGTAAAAGTTACGACGCAATGCAGAGAAATATGGAATTCTATGTCCCAACATTTACTACAAAAGCGTTCAAATCATGAGTCTATCATTGGTGGACATGATATCTAGATAGGCCAGTAAAAAATGGAAAACGATGTTCTACGGGCACAGGGAATTTTTAAGTGAACTGTCAAACGGCTAAAGAATACAAATATAAAACAAAAAATGAAGAACAAATATGAAAAATTTACAAAGGGACCGCATAGCAATGTATGAGGTGATGAAGAAGTACGTATTAGTTATGAATATCTAATGAAATAGATTATATTTGGAGAAAAAATAATTGATTAAAAAACAGGTAAAAGAAAGTAAATAAATGGCTCTTATAACCAAATAGGGCCCTACAGGATAAGTTATATTGTAACAAGACAAGTGTTCAGGATGCAGATTTGGCATAGGGCCTATATGTTTGTTTGTTTTTTTTTTGTTTTTTTTTATTGCCAGCACCAAACACCTTCCGTGTATTAACTTACACCTGTCACCTAAGCAAGGGCGTTTTGGAAGATTATGAGCACAGTTTTTGTTGTTGTTGTTGTTGCTTTGTGTCTTGAATGGTGTGCAGTGCTTATAAATAGCCATGTGGACTTTTGGGAAGGGAATGAAAATAAAGAGATGCCTTAATCATTGTTTCAAAAGTCTAGCTAAATACAGAATATGACGATGACGGAAATAAAATGGCTATGATACTGTGGATTAATTGAATTTGATCGTCACGCAAATGCGATCACTTTATCAATTTATTGCTGAACAGGTGGAGGACGAAATGAATATTTGAACACATGGTGATTATCGTCTTGATTTATGGTTGAATGGGGAAATCCCTCCGACATGAACGCGCGACCTTGTAAAATGTACACATGTATGTTTCATACTGTAATTATATACTTTCATGCCATGCATGGCAGGTTCTTGCATCATGAACGGTTTTAACATTGGGCCAGACATCCGTGCATGCCAAATGGGGAATTCATAACATCTCATGATACGATGGATGGCCGCAATGTCTCATGTAACATTTCGTCAAGCGAGGCATTCAAATCTCTGATGGATTTTTTTTTTTGGGGGGGGGGGGGGGATGGGGGTGTATATGTTTCATATCAAAGACTCTCTTGAAGCATATTCCTTCCTGTAGGAAGCAAATTTAGGATTGTCATTTCCATGGCATTAAATTGTTATTAACTTGTAGTAGCTTTAGTGTCACTTTTGACCACATTCACAAACATTGAAAAAAATATATAAAACCAATAGGGCCCAAAATTTTAATGCTTTGGGATCTTAAACTTTATTTACAAAGGGGGAATGGGAAGAGTATTTCTCTTTTACAACTTGCCTCCATAATCTACTATCCTAGATTTTAGGTACGGAGGTTGTGTACCAGTACTACAGCACACTTTAAACTAAATAACATGCCACATACCCTCATATTTTACGTAACGCAAATCTGAAATGGAATGTTTGTGTATGTATACATTTATCTTCCTCTTTTTCAAATATCTCCGACCTTTCTTTGTCACACGTCTTATGATTTCCTTTTCTGTATATTACACATGAATCTAAGACATAATTTCTGTCAGCAAACACAAACAATAATTTTGAAGGCAAATAGTGGTAAAATTCAACTGGAATCAGTTTCTGGATGTCATTGCATTATTCATTCATTGATTCAAAGTGACGAAGTAATGGAGACAAAGACAAAACATATGTTGGTGACTTCTAATGAATTTAATTCAATGAAATTTACACACAAATGATTCAACATAAAAAAATAATAATAACGCAATGTTAATACAAAATCGCAACATGATGTGAACAAAGAAATAATCTTATATCCAGAAAGCTTATGAATGACAGATATCAGCATTCGTGTGACTGAAATTGACTTTATAAAGTAAGCTTATACATGATGCGATTATTTTTGTTCATCAGTGATCTACGTTAGGCCTTCTGCCCTACTCAGTCGAGGTGTCTGATACACTTTCCCTCTGATAGTTCATACACATCGACCATAATGCTTCACACGTCCAGTATGACCAGTCAACTCACGTCTTGGGCACGTCAATGTGCCGAAAATCGGAAAATGACTGCACCATTCCGATAACGCTATATTCACATCCTGTGTGTGTCAAGATTAAAAAAAAATGGATTGATTGAACCTTTGCACAGAGAATTAAATCAACAGTCCGATTGCGATTGGGTTGCAATTAACATAATGGGGGCCTCTATAAATTTCACCGAATGCGTTGATAGCACGATTTACTGCGAGAGCATATGGTGACGAGGGAGAGAATTTTGACCTCGTATTATGCGCCACAAGTTAGGGGAAAATCGTATTGGTCAAACCATACTGAGCCCCAAATGTATGGACGGTATAGACTATTGCCTCCAGGCAATACTGACTAGTTTACATGGCTACTTGTCGGGGCTTACAAATACTAATGATAGCAATCTCGGAAGCGGTACTTGTATTGCATTATCGCCTTGCATTAACTTGCGAAAATTCCGCCAAGGATCAAAATGAGTAGCTGACTGAACGAAACGGTTGCAACAGAAGAGAAGGAACAGATGTGTCGTCTATGGATACCTAATAGCTAGCACGTAAGTTACATTTCTGCATTGCCAAGGGCAATCTTGAAAGGATGTAGGCCCTACTTAAGCCGTGTGAAAAAAATAACATCACATGAAAGTATTATTCATTCAAACATTGCTTTATAACAACAAATTTTCCAGAACAAAATCAACAAGAAATCCATGCATAGTCACTGACGGATATATTTCTAATTAAATTGTCATGATGTAATATTCCAGCATTTTCTTATGCGACAGAATTTATGTAATTTGTATCCATACACTCAAGAATAAGATAAGTTTCAAGTAATAGCACTTTGAAAATTGGGGTGTGCCAAACCTAACGCAGAACACATTGCGGTGTTCCTCGACTTTAAAAGAATTGTGAGATGTAAAAGCATATGTTTGCTTGCATTGATTCATAATACCCTGATCACCACTTATGCGATAAAAAGAATGTCCAAGTATGTGCCATATATCTTATAATAATATTTCTACCTTTTATTTTTTCTTTTCAATTCTTGCTTCAGTACTAATCTGATTAATAAAAGTCTTGGCATGACTTTCAATGTCTTTTGTTAATCGTATTAGTAATATGGACATATGCAAGTGATGCTTAGCGTAGGGAGAGGTGCATTCCATTGTCTTTTGTTAACGATAATATTATTAGTACAGTACCTGTACTTTAACAATAATTGACAGATGATTTCACTTGTAGAAGTGGTCTGGAAGGATTATTTGCTTGTCTTTTGTTAACGATAATATTATTAGTACAGTACCTGTACTTTAACAATAATTGACAGATGATGTCACTTGTAGAAGTGGTCTGGAAGGATTATTTGCGGGACTATCCAAACAAACTGAAGAAAAATAATAAGAGAATTATTATAAGATAAAGGACATACACATGCTCTGTTATTCATTTGGCCACATAGGTGATAATGAGGGTATCATGAATCAACACAAGTCCACATGCATTAGCATTCATAGTTCTTTTAACTACTGGTACACTAGTGCGATGCGCGCAGTAAGTTCCCGGATGTGTCCGATGCAATCACTGAGGCGATTGAAAGGAGTCAGTGAAAGACTTTAGGAATGACTATTAGCGATCTCAAGAGAAAATGGCGGGAGACATGGGATCGACGGGGGAAACTGAAAGCATCATCACGCATCACGAGGGGGAGGCGATCCGTGTAGGAAAAAAATCAAGAATCAAATTTGGGAAGCGTCTTTAGACGTGCAAGCGCACAATTTTCGGCGAATCTCGAAAGTATAGGGATGAGTCGAAATGCCGTGTCGTACTTGAGGTTCGATCCGTACCTCTTTTCTCTTATATAGCACTCGGTTCATTCGAAAGAAAAGGCGCAGAAATTGGTTCTACGAAATAATAAAACAGGAGAGAGAGAGAGAGAGAGAGGGGAAGAAAAAGAGGGAATATATGTGTGTGTGTGTGTGTGTGTGTGTGTGAGAGAGAGAGAGAGAAATAGAGAGGGGGAGTAGCGAAGAGGTTGGGAGTTTAATTGGGATATGGGGCTTTTGAGTGGATTGATGGTGGAGAGCGTGAATGACAGTTTTAGGACACTTTTGAAATAAGAGGTAATATGCGCTCAACTTCTGTGTAGCATGTGAATGCCTCCACGAGACATGAAGATTTGCTGTACTTGTCATGTAAATATCAATGATATGTAGTGATTTAAACGTAGATATGAATACAAATACAGAAATGAATATGAATATAGATATGATTGTAAATCTAAACCTTAATATAAATTCGAATATAAATATGTTATCGTCATCACATATTTTATACAGTGAAAAATGAATGAGATATGATAACTAAATTGAGGTCATGGCAATTCTAAAGTCGTGGTTCCTTAAAGTTTCTTTTTTCTCCCCCTTCTCTTGGATCAACACCAAAGCCGCGTGACATACATGATACTGATTAATAATGCTCGTACTGTTTGCTGGACGTGAGCGTGCGTTTGGATGTCCCTACCGACAACGGTTTGATGGACGGAGACGGGAGAATTCTCGTAATTCCCCCGAACCCTTCGGCGTGAGCAAAAACTCATCTCTTAAATCAGCGATGACACGGATGTCATGGACATCGGGACCCATGTATGCGGATAGAGCCTGGGATAGAGTCACCTTTACTCACATATATATGGGATACTTTTGGAGTATGGCGGTTTATACGGTTTGCTGTCATCGTGAAATATTTTGCGTGTCAGGAAGATATCAAGTTAAATGCAAGGAAGTTTGGAAAGGTAAATTCTTATAGGGGTCCCTCATGGCATTTTTGTCTTGTTATAGTGTTCGTTACATCACTTGGAAGTCTTTGACCCGCAAAGACTGATTAGCCAGCTCATTTCTGCCGCTTCCTATTTTTCTGACTCACTGGCGTGTAGAGAGGTTGTCTGCTAGAGTTCTATTCTCTTCCCGCGGAAATCTTGTTTTGCTTTGTTCAGCCTTCCCAGAATTGCGTTGTGGTTCCCGGTGATCTAGCACTTCCTGGTGTCTCGGAGCTCTGATATCAATGATCGTTAATCATAACCACGTAATTCCTACTAGATCGGTCTTTTGCTGTCTGTCTGATTGTCTCATTCTATCTATATCTGTCTGTCTGCCTGTCTTTCTGTCTATCCGACATCATTACTCGTGGAACAGGTTTAAAGGGGATGACTAGTAACTAATGTTTCCAGGTTAGCATGCCTGTACAGTGACGGGGCATTAACCTGCACATTACTTGAATATGAGACCATTCTGAAGTAAATCATTTTCACACAACAATAGATATATAAAGTACTCTTAAATGAATCCCACAAGGATTGGAACAATCATCCCCAAGCATTCCCACTGATTCCCACTGATCAGTTACTAGCCATCCCCTTTAACGGGGTCATCCCACGACACCCACGAGTCACCACAGGTCACAAGATCTACATTTAAAAAAGGTCCATGAGTCATGCTGCCCACGAGTTATACAGCCCATGAGTTCGACACTATAGGTAAATGAGGACCACTAGTTCGACAGATACAATGAGGCTTCATGTGTCGGTCTCTTTGGCCTTGTTTGCTTAGTGTCTAACTCATGGGTCGCATGACTCGTGGGCTGTATGATTCGTGAGTGTCGGACTGGTGACGTACACAAGGTTTAACATTAAGCAGCCAAGATAACTAAGAGTAATGTAATATTAACAATATTCTCAATGCCTGGCGTTATGCACGGGGGTTCATGGTTAGTTGAAATCTAAAACAACAAAGACTTGTGCGTTCCCCTCAAGGCATTTCGAATATCATCAGAATAATCACTCAAGTAAATGAGTGGATGTCACGTGAGTATGTCTAGAATACCTGACAGCAAGGTTACCTTCCAAGGTTCTCCTCTAATTTCGGCCCCGCCGCTGAAACACCAGTCCTTAAAAGATAGCTAAAATTGAAAGATATAGGGGTTGTCGTAGACGTCATGACAAAATGTGCCGGCAACGTGAGGCATTCCTGATTGAATAACATTCTTGCTGATCGAATTTAAATTCGATTTGGACTCCCATCCGTCATAACAAGACGTTTCCTAGTTTTTGCCGACATCCAATGTAGTATAAAGTAAGTTTAAGCTTTTTCCCGTTGTTTTAAGTTCAGTCTATGTTAAGATAGTTGTGCTACTTTCTTTTTCTGCCGACGTAAGTTCCTACCTATCTACATTTTCCGTTTAGCAGTTCATGTCAAGATAATCAAAATGTTGGACTGTTCATGAAAGTAGCTCTGTAACCAAAAAGTAATGGTGATAATCACACAAAAATACTAAATTTCAAGTCAAGATAATCTGACATTTCAGAAAATGTTCTCAATCTATACGTATCGACATCTATACGTGTAAATGATTTGGTTTACCGAAGTCATGAAAATGCTCGAAGAAATACGAATAGATGATGAAAAACAAACGGAAGAGAAAAATCATCGCACTTTGTGCCCCAGAGAAAGAGAACATAGCCTAAACATGAGTACTTAAAATGTCAAAATTGTGACAATAATGTCAATGCCTCGAAAACTTCAATTTCAATATTACAATAAATCCATATTTCTAAGTAAATTTCAAAATGTTAATTACCACTTGTGTGCATTGTATATTTCAGTCATCAGTTGTTCTTTTTTTCCCCACTGATTTTTTCTGTTTAAAAAAGGGAAAAAAAGATATATCCTCCCAATTAGAAAGCTGAATAAGGTAGCGAATCATTTAAAATCATGAATTGTAATGCTATGCAATGTACGTCCTTTACCACAATTTTCATAGTCTGATTTACCCTGGGTAAAGCGTCTTCAGCAAAAGATCTCGAAACGACTTATAATCAGCTTTAAGATTTCTGGTAAATGAATATGTGAACAGCTAATCGTGTAGACGAATGATAATCATTCAATTATGAATTTAGATAAAGGAAGGCACAGTCAACTGATGAAGACATATCTGCAGTTGACATCGTTGTAGCTTGGTAAAATACTGGTAGTTTTTTGACAGGAATTGCTTAGAACAAGGCGACGTCGAACATTGCAATATTGCCATATTGACTTCTTACCGAGATTCAAAAGATATCGAAATGTATCACGCATCTTCAGTGGAGCCATCATGAGAATATTTGCAAGAGGATAAGATTAAAAAAAAAAAGATCCCCAAAACATCCTTCATGACGTGACCTTAGTGTGTCCGGATTGTTCGGCACTATTCCAGCGAACTGCGGGGGAAAATAGAAAGTAATTCCTGCAAACTAAATGTATGGGACATGGACAAAAGTTGTGCGGATATTGATCACGCTGCAATGATAGGCTTCCCGCCAAATTTCGCGGTAAACTTGCTGCCTACAAATTATCGTCTGTGACATCACTTCATACCACCAGTTAGTGGAGCGCCAATTGTGGAATACCAAGAAGCCTCTACCCACAAACACGCGGATGATAATTTGCCTGGTTTCTTCCGTTCTTCTAGGCATCATTAGTAAGTAGCTGGAAGAGAATCCCAAGGGGTGTCTATAGTTCAACTGCGGTCTGTGGCCAATTGATAATCTTATGCATTCTCTGTGATTCAGGGGCATGTACGGAATGATTTTGATCTTTTACATGATTTTTTTCCTCTCTCGATTTCCCCGCTGAGCTGCTAAATATTCAGTGTCAATGAAGATTTATTGTCTTTTTAATTCACAGAAAAGGATAAGAATAAATTGCTGCTTGTAATGGCAGGCGGGGTTTAACGACTATGCATCGATTGTTACGCGCATAGAGAAATTAAACGAATCTGTGGACTCCCAGTTCTACTGCGGACATAGCATGAAGCAAGTGTTTAAAAGGTCCTTAGCAAGGGAAAACTGCAAACTTTCATGTTGCCCGCTTTTCTTCTTCTTCTTCTTTTTTTTTTTTTTGCAATGCTTGCATTGATCCCCGTGTCATTAGTTTCGCATTGCTCTAACTTTCTTATGTGACAACTGCTGACTTCTGTTTCGAATAGATGTTCCGTGACTTATGACATTTTATGAATGGTAAAGCCTTATACAGTACTAGTAACTGCCATGTTACGACTCTGCATAGAGCAGTGTGCAATAGATAGAGGGAAAAAAAGCAACCTGCATCACAGATATTCTAAAATGCCAAGAGCACTTGTCGCGCAAAAAGGCTTCTATTTCATCCGAACGATAGCAATAGCTGCACGTGTGTATCACGGGCGCGCCCACAGCAATGTATCCGCATACATGACTGCACAATACTTATTATGGGATACATTTATTAGGGAGGTGACATTTTCCTCGTGTTCCTGCATTTATGATCGTAACGACGATGCATTTATCTTTATCTCATTTTCACTGCCTTTACCAATCCCTTTGGAGGAAACGCTTACAACAAGTTCTCATCCTTTGCAGGCATTAGTTTCATTTTCATTTTAATGACAAAGTGTGGACTTGCTACCAGATGCCTTGTAACGGTCACTCTAATCGTCTTGTGTATCTTACTCCAGTGCATCTCAAATCGTCATTAGACAAAAAGACAAACAAACAAACAACCTTTTCGCTGATAGATCATCAAGCTCTGGTAAGTGATACCTTGCTCAAAACCAATATACTCTGTGAGAACCTGCCGTTGTGGCTACAGGGCTACAATAGTGTCAGGTCACGTGATCATCAGGATAATGGACGATTAGATGGTATAGACCATTACCCAGATTGGATCTGTGAGCAAACAGGTCGACAATTTGACACTACCAATAGCTATGGCATACCGTGGCGGGCATTTCGAGAGAGAGAGAAAGATAGAAAGAGAGCGAGTGGGACAGATAGAAAGCGGGAAAGAGAAAGTGTTCTGCGTTTTTGCCCAACCGTCAACGATGCTATCGCTGACGACCGAGTGGTGTCGCTCTTTAAACCGGAAGTTCATCGGAGCGGTTAGTGAAACCGAGCCCGACCTTTCCTCCTCAGAAATGTGGGGCCCGGATGTACTGCACAGGATCTACAAGAGAACTCTGTATAGGTCCCTATTTCAGTCAGCTTTGCAGTGAAAAACAAGCTCAAAAACCAAACCAGGCATGAACTTGTCACTCAGACTAGAGCTATGTGATACACACGTTCCGACATTGGTCCGCTGATGATGGGCGGCTTTGAAACTAAGGAAGCACGAAGCAAAATGGAACATTTTGAAATCATGCTATTTATCAAAATAAACAGAATCGATGGGGAAATGGGACATCAATTTTGACTTTCATTTGCATGACGAAAAAGGTGATTCATATAGTTGAAGCTACCTTGAGATGATGTTTCTCTAGCTAGCTGGTCAAATCTAAGAGAACATTAATAATATGAGCACGTTCAGACAAACAGTTCCTTAGATACAAAGAAGAAGAAGAAGAGGGAGATCGCGTGTGGATGTGTGTCGGTATGATCAGCTTTGTAACTGTAAATTAAGAAGAGCATGTGAAAAACACACATACACACTATGACACTTGGGGTTTTACATGACGCTCACTCGCGGAAATTTTCAAAACGCTCAAAATTATGCGTAATGCACTATCCGTAATTGCTCGTACTATTGATCAAAAAGTCATTTTGAGCATTTCAGAAGTTTGACGAGCACGTATTTCTCCTCCCCTCCCCCCCCCCCCCCCCCGTCACAGGCTGCCGATTGCAGTAGTATATGGCTGGACGGAAGCAGAGTCAATCAATCTATCAAAAGTAAACACATTTGATTTCGTCTCATAGACAGTCAGATAGCCTTGACGTGAAAGATTCGGCCATGTTCGTGTGTGTGCAAACGTAATACACACACACATCGAACGATCATAATATTACAAGTGTACACTCAGCATATTAAGACATGTCGGCAGGTCATTGCATCTCTTGGACTGATGGTATAGCAACTCTGTCATCTTTCTCAATGTATACGCCAAAATGTCTGCGTCATAATGATCACATGATAAACATGCCTTCAGCGGTTGATGTACATTAACTGCCATTCAATGCACGAAAACAGGACAGCGGCAGTTTACTTAAACGTGTCCTTATCACAGACATCTCAGTTATAATAATATATGTCTCATTCAACATGTTCAATTGTAGAAAAAATATAATGTCGCCAGGTGATATGGGTAGGTAGGCCGCTACACAGAAATGCCAATGAAGTGAACAAAATATATGGCGTCCACTCCTTTTCGTTACCATCAAAGGGTAAGCATAATGAAAATAGCAATTGAAAACGTGAATGTTAGGATGTATTAGGTGTTTTTAATGGTCAGTCCAGACACGCTGGATGTCCTAGATGCCAATGAGCAAACGGACAATGTCATATAATTCATACCACCCCGGACAGGGCGATAATCAAGAGGAAAAGTCAAGCTCAAGACGCCATAACGATTTCTCATCTGCGTTTCGGTTTGATGATACAAGTGACACAAAGTCAGCAATCTCGTCAGTTCGAAAACTTTCAACGTTGAGTCATTTCAAATTGACCCCCGTGAAAATTAAGAAGAGTTAGGGGTTTCTTTTTGTGTGTCCTGCTTTGTTCGTACACCTGGGAAATTTTCAGTCAGTACAAAAGATTTAAAGATATCAGCATTAAATCTGAGCAGCTTTTAGAAGCTTATCGTCTGTTAGAAACCAAGCAAGCGAGGTGGTGTGTTTTTTTTTCTTTCTGCTTTTTTATTCTTTTACCACGTGTTGAACGCACCGGCTCCAGGTCGTGGGACATTCTCTGTATACATGCCTACAAATAGACATGGGTGATCCATTAGGAGGCTTAGTCCTTCATTTGCATAGCATCGAGGGAGTATAGAGTGGAAAGGAGTTCAGTCAAACAGGCAGGCACAACTTCTCACTTTAGTGTGACCTTCGCACTTCTAAAGAGCAACGACACTAAAGTAGAGGACCGTAGCTTCATTTTCAGATGGAACCCTCTTCTCTGCATTACACTTCTTTCTCTTTGACATGATTATGTGTATCTTGTTGGGGAAAAAGAGATGGACTATCAAAGGAAATCTGTTATTTTTTTTTTCTTCTGTTGAGGGACTTTCGGAATGATTTGATAGCAGACGCGTTTATGTTGCTCAACTCAGATCCCTATACAGCCGTCTACGTCTGTAAAGAATGATATGAAACTTAGGAGGGCGCCACTCACTTCATCTCTCCCTCTTTCTCCCCGCCCCCCCCCCCCTCTCTCTCTCTTTCTCTTCTCTCTTTCTCCCTGGCAGAAGCACACAGTAGAGGTTGGCTGTAAATTCTTACGTTCCCGATTAAGGAGGGGGCGAAGGAAGGGGGGGGGGTGGGAATCACGAAGAGGACTGCGGTCATTGCAAGTCATCAAAACTGCAATTACCACAGTAGCCACTGCAATATTCTAGGCTGAGTGCATTATATCAGAGAGGTGAGACGAAACTACCGTCTTACCCCCCTGATTATATTTTGCACTTGCTGTGAACTGTTATACCTAAAGGAATCGGATATATCTCCGCGCACTTTGTTTTTAAACTCCAGTGTGCTCTTTGTGATATATTCATGTACATGCACATTTTGATATTTTGTCAATTTACCAATAAAAGGAAAATTCGTGGTTGTCGCTTTACACGAGCTATTCTGCATACACTTTATTCTCGTAATATTCGACTTCCGTAAAAAAATGACATTTTGATAAGCAGATTTTTTACTATTATCATCACTATTTTTTTGTATTGAATTTCATCTCGGCGCACATTGCGCATACATTACTTCGATGTCCGTCTGAAAGTCACATAAGTTTATCTTGCGTCCCTTGCCCACAGATTATTTTGCGTGTCAATCAAGTCTGTAGAGGATAAGCAGAGTGTGGATAGATGGATGCATAGATAGATGAAGATAGACATAAATATATTATAGATTGATGGATGCATAGATGGATAGATAGACAGATAGATAGATATAAATTGATATATAGATAGATAAGTATGTAGGTAATAGATAAACAGATATATGAATAGATAGACAGACAGATAGATAAAGCGATAGATGGATAGATAGATAGATAGATAGATAGATAGATAGATAGATGGCGAGAGGAGAGCAGGAGCGAGGAGTGCTGAAGAACACAGGAGATCATCCCACGTCCTTTTCAATCTCCCAACGGACATCCCGGACAGACCTTGTTGATCAATTGCTGATAGTCCTTATTGCACCTCACGCGCGGCTCTTCCCCCATCGTCTCCCCACGCAGGGACCTCTCATGATATGCCGGTTCACGGAAACCGTCTGTCGCAGGCGACGCTGTCATTCGAATAAATTCTCCAAGACTCCCACGGAACCGCACTCCTGACTGCGCCGTTTGAATTCATTATTGCCAAAGCTATAATCGAATAGCAAGGGACACATAGAATTGAATTCCCCGTGTCATGATTGGCCCTGCGATCTAATGAAGATATCAACTATCCGCAATTGTTATTGAATTCGTTTCACTTTTTAATACAATGAACAGTCCGTGCGGGATTCAGCTAGGTTTCTTAGAAAAAAAAAAGTAGTCGAAAAATTCATGAAGTATAAAAGAGAGACCATTTGCGTGCTCTTGTACCTTTAAAACTAACTATATTTCCGTCAACGTTGCCGTCCATTACACCAACGAGGACGGGCGTATGCTGACTAGACTCGCCCCGTTGTGATTGCCTCCGAAAAGGAGGTTATACGTTTTTGCTATAAGTGTTTGCTTGTTCGTCTGTCTGTTAGCAATTCTACTCGAAAGAAAAAGTCGTGAACGAAATTCGATAAATTTAGTCAGACAAGTAAGTCCGTTACGTGGTACATGTATAAGGAACAAGCGATTACTCAGTAGTTAATACAGTTGTTTTCCGAATCTTGATTCCGATCTAGGAATTTTTCGTTGTATTTTATTTTCTTAAAGGATGCAAGTGCAGAGTTCTCTGGTGGTGATGAACATGCGGCATAGGAGGAGGTTGGCGCTCTCTAAGCACTTTTTTTTTTGTTTCCATTGCAAAATCATGTGATGAAGTTGCATATATGTGATTCGACGTAATTTGATGAAATTTAAACCAATTGGGAATCACAGGATAGTTTGAAATACGAAGAACGTAGAAGCAAAGAGATGTGTAATGTATATTTAGCCTGTCAAGAGCAGTATCACACCTTTGTGTATATCTTAGCAAGTGGTAGAAGCAGGTATAGGCCTAATACAGATGAAATTGCCACTTTCATCCATGCCAAGGTTCGAGGGGCTGTTTAGACGTTTGTAATACACGACAGCAATTTGTGAGTACTGAAGAGAGAGAGAGTGGAGGGGGAGAGGGTGTGTGTGTGTGTGTGTGTGTGTGTGTGTGTGAAAGGAAGAGAGAGAGAGAGAGAGAGAGACCGAGAGGAATCGATACACAATGAATAAATGGAAAGAACCGCGAAATTAGATCACAACTAACATGTATGAAGAGTATGAATGTTGTCATATCAATTATAATCGCAAAGTAGACCTATATATGAATTATGATGGCCACACAGAATTCCAAAATGGCCGACTTCATTCATGTATACACCATGATTTCATTATTTGCACAGTTTACGGTGTGATAAGTGATGTTCATGTATAACGCTAGATGTGGTCATCGATATCGACTGATGTAATCATGTTTATTTCATGAAGTGCCCTATTAGATTACACCTCACACATTCTGCCAGGCCTGCCGTTGTATGAATTGCTGATGAAGGTTAGGAAACTATACTATATAGTGATGCAGATCGTGCGCTCTATTCGATGAATAGCCTTTGGGGATTCGTCGAGCAAATTTTGTAAATTTACGCGTGGACATCGCCATGAGTGAATTGATAATGGGAGAGATTTTTTTTTTTATTTTTTTTTTGTGGGTAAAACGAACTACCGCCATCTCTGCACAACCTGTTTTCGATGCAGACTTGAAGGAAATCTTTTCTGCTTTTCTGCAGTGGCTTTCTAACGACATTGTTGACAAGTATGGGGGAAAGGATAGCGCTGAACCTTTAATATAATCATCAATTTTGCCTTTCCGCACTGATTCCATGATTTTTCTCTTTACGGCTCTGCACTGATTGCGCGCGCGTTACGAACTCGATCTGTGAGTGGTAACCTTAACGGACATCCCTTCTCGCGGAATGGAAAAAAAAAAAAAAAACAGAGGCGCGCGGGAACTGACATATCCACTTTGCATCATGTGCTGACTGTCCAGTCTTGTTTTACTGCTCGGAAATGCAACACATACATTATAACGAACACACACACTTCATGCGCGCATTGATAAAGGCATTCGTTCATGTTTTCAAGGCACTTCGGGGGAAAAATGAGATTCCATTACTTTTTATAAAATGTTTTGTGGAATGAAATGAAAGTAAAGGCCCTACTCGGCGACAGGTAGCTCTCTCAGCTGTCGTAAGAATTTACGTTACCCCCGGATATGGCCATGATCTTGCAAAGTAATGAACCTCCTCGGTCGCAGTGCCATGTAGCTCATTTATTCCCAGTTCAGTACGAGGAGGTATACCATCTCATGATCTGACTGTATGCGCAATTTGTTTCGTCTAACCTCATCATCCGCTTTAACTGACAAGAGAAAAGAGATAGCGAGACGAGGAAGATAGAGAGGAAAGGAGGCAGATTGTAAAATGAATTGAGAAAGACAGAGAGATGGTGAGGCAGAGAGAGATGGGACGGAATCAAAAGTTAACCAAAGAGAAACATCTTGCAACGAGTTGATGTACTTGCAATCTGCCGCAAGCCAATTTGTGCTTCTCAACTGTCTCTCTCTCTCTCTCTCTCTCTCTCTCTATGCCGCAACGCGATAGATTGTCACGAGTGAAATCTCTGCCCGTGACTTTCGGCTCATTCACAATCTGATTTGGGACAGAAAACCTCAACCCTAAAATCTGATACGACCATTCAGAGGGAAAGAAGATGAGCCAGATGATGTTGCGAGCTCTCATGTTAAAAGAAGAAGAAGAAGAAGAAGAAGAAGAAGGGAGGTATGCTTGTCAGGTGTAAGAGAAGAAAGATTATTTCCCCCCATCAAATTTTCTCTCGCTCACATACTCCGTGATTGAAGTACTGATCTCTCCGCAAAGTCGCAGGTGTCAAGTACCTTGCAAACATGTATATCTCGAGCTGCGAGCAAGCTGTGCGAATGTCCGCTTGTAATTTCGCTGGGATCGCCAAGTGACTTCTGTTCACCGTTTCCTATCGTCATTCAGCCCTTGACATTCTTTGAACCATCTCCCTTCCCACTCATTCACCCATCCCCATAACCCCAATTTGAGATCGAATGGTGCATGCAGCATCACAATCCCGGCTTCTCATGGTACGAGTGGTCTCGGGATAGCAGAATCAATTAAGGTCTATGATAAGAGTTATGTCTGGCGGATTGGGGAGGGGGTACAAAAGAGACAGATGAGTGTATATCATCGTTGAAGACACAATCATGCAAAAACAAGTTCAAGAAGAAGACGAAGCAGAAGAGTAGGAGGAAGAAGAACGTGATAATGATAGGGAAATTGCTGCAAATCTCTCGCCCACACCGTACAAAGTCGAGGAAGAAATTTTGTCACGTAAGAGAGCTTAAGAAATACATATAAGGAAGCACTCCGAAGTGGCACAAAAATAGAAAGGCCTTAAATTGGGGCACGGTTCGGAGAGGCGTGACTTCTCAGATGAGTACCATGTTTTGAAGCTCTGTGGCCCACCACTAATTGTGTCCGTACGAGAGAGTGATGTCACTGAATTCGACTTCACAGGAAGAAGAATTGCGGAAACCACGTGGGTTTTTGTTGCTGTTATTTTTGTGGATTCTTTATTGGTTTGTTTTTCCGATTCAGATTTTGGGAACGCCAAGGCCAGACTGAGAATAGATTGTATATCTTGTATTGGGAGGAGCTGGAGATGAAAGAACTGACACTTGAGTTCGTGACGTGTATATGAACCATTCGGAAGGAATAAAGATATGGGGGCGACTTCTTGATCCCTTGGCACCCATATTGATTTGTTTAATTCGGTTTGACTTACTGCTTCTTCTTGAAAACGGTAAACAAGAAGTCACTTCATTATGCATAGCACGTTGCACATCATGAACGCTTACGAATGAAAACAAAAGTGTGTTTGAATGATGAATGACATGCTTTCTACTCCCATAACAAGAAAAGTGATGACTGAATGAAGACAGTTAACAGCTATCTTTATCTTTATCTTTATCTCTATCGTCTTTGCAGTAGTGATGGGCTTCGGCAGCGAAGCTTCATCATGCCGAAGTTTTACCACGTGGATTCCTTGAGCGACCGTATCCCGCTCAATATCGTCCGGAAGGAGGTCCCTCTCTCACCGGCCGAGAAGCAGTACCTACTGGCAGTGGAGCGGGGAGACTACACCAGCGTCAGACATGCATTAGAGGAAGCTGAAATCTACTTCAACATCAACATCAACTGCAAGGTAAATGTGAAAGTTTGACGGAAATTTTTCAACGATTTTCCGAACACCTTACCTCTCCCCCCTCCCCCTCCCCTCACGTTATCCATATCCCAGTCGTGGCAAGCCCAGACTAAAAGTTCATATTTGGAGCATATCTTTCAATGTTTAAGGCTTACAATAACCATACGCCCTGTCCACGCCCGTTCCTTCATCTTATCTCTATCCTTCCATCTTCAAGTGCGCCTGGATCATTTCATTTTATTTCATGGACATTTTTATGGCACAATATAGATTGCAGCTCTAATCATAATTACCATGCTCGTAACTCACGCAACCTTTAGGATCCTAAAAGTGTAAATGATGACTTAAGAGAGAATACATACATGACAGAATCGAGATTGGAAAGTTGAACGCATAGGCGTCTCAAGAAGCGGTGTTTCAACATCAAATCAATTTACTCCGCTACTATCAACTAGTCTTCATCCACCATCTTGGAGGCGATATCAACAGTATGTGATCAAGGAATATGTAGGTGGACGGATTACAGAAATTACGGGGAATAAAAATTACAAATGCTGGAAGCGCTCGATCGAAGTATCACCCTTTTTATCACAGCGAGGCTAAGCGTATATTGCATTTTCCTGTATCCATAAGTGGCTTGCTGAAGTGCAGCTTGGTCGCGTTATACCATATACATGATGCAGCTATTGAAGGGCTATCTTTTTGAGGAATATGATAATTACATGGACAGATGAAGCAAACAAATTAGAAACCTTCTGAGCAGATCGAAGTATACTTAGCAGGAAACGACTTCTCGAGATGAGAGACAAGAAGATCGAAATCGTCGCCACTCGCGCTCTCTATACAAGGAAGACGAAGAATACTTGGCCTTGACATGTACAGTAATGAAAATGCGTGGAAGAAGGATGCTCTTGATGTCTTGATGTTTTTAATTCGAAAGAACAGTTTGTTGTTGTTGTTTTTTATACCAGGAAGTGGAGCTGATGCAGGAGAAGTGAAAGAAAGAAGAAAAAAAGGAAAGATTTTTGATTTTTTTTTTTAAAGCATACTAGCTGTGCCCAGCAGCTCTCAGTACATAACACACAGGACAATTGAAGTAGTCTACCTACTGAAATTTCTACCTCTCAAAATATAAGGGGTACTCTGTTGAGGAGCGTGCGCACTTTGGCCATGGTGGCTGCAAGAAGGATTTATATATATATATATATATATATAGAGCCAATTAAATGATAACAGACGCACTGGTTTCAGTGAAGCTAAGTTGCATGTAGTTACAAATTAGTATGAATTCAAAGAGCATGTCATGATTAACATGCAGTAATGGAGCGAAATGTAAATGTTCGAATAAAATGTAGTATAATATAGATGTGGGTAGACAGAAATAAGTAAAACAAAATATAACAGAAGCATAAGTGATTAACTGGGTGTATAATAATTAAATACAAACGTAACGAACATGACGAATGAAGATTATTTGTCATGTAATGATTTAGGGCATTAATAAGATAGAGCAATCTTCTAAAATGTGTTACCACGCAATTTGAGAATCAGTTACATTATACATGTGGACTATCTCAGATGAAATGTCTTCTTTACTCTATCTTAGGGCACACTATCGATAAAGCAGAGAAACTATGATAAAAGGATAAAGCGCCAAACCAAAGATGTCTTTTATATATATCAATGGGACTTGATGGGTTAAATGTTTTTACAACCGTGCACAACTACGATCATTAGGACCATTTTGTGCCAAAGGAAAGGAGAGTCAAGGACAGTCGATTATTCATTTTGTTGCGCTCTAATCTGTCTTAATACATCGACGCGAATACACTTCACTCATCCATAAAAGACTATCATCACACGTGGCTTCCTGCATTGAATACGTACAGGAGGCCTCGAATATTCATGCTCTTTTCTAGAATTATTTACACGTGTTTCAAAAGTAACCTTGCAGATATGAGTGATGTGTGTGAATTGAAAGAACGAGATTTCCTGGCAAGGAAGAAAAAATGAAGAAGAAAGCGATCACATGCATGTGTTGAGTCCAAGGTGGTGTTAAAAAATGTTGATGCTACGGAAGTCAGGGTTTTTTTTTTCTTTGTAAAAGCAATGTGGAGAGAATACACAATGTATTGAGTGTATCTCTGCAGCTGATTTTGTGTATGCCTCGTCGCATCGACTGGCTCCCCTCTCGGCCAAGGACGCTGTTGACGTGCGTGCAATTGTACATTACACGCTTGAGTCAATGAGCATCGGTAGTTTGCTGCGGATGATGCGATAATGGAGAGTATAAGCGTGGCGGATGAAGGGGGAGGGGTGGAGGGGAGGGGTGGGGTGATGGGGAAGGGATGAAAAGGCTCAACAAGTTGGTTTGAGAGGTTTGACTGAGGATCAACATGTGGCAAGTGTTGTCATACAATAGGAAGGATACGCAAAACGGACGGACTCAGGTATCATTTTTGTTGTAACGATTATTTTGTTTTCAAATAGGTTCAACAATCACTGTCCCAATTGGTTTCGCCTATGTCATCATTCATTGGTTTCTGCAACTTTATCATGAACAAATCCTACCAAGAAAATGTATAATTGCGTTGAAACTAAGTAAAAATGTTGTATTCGTGATACAAATGATTGAAATACGATACAGGCTTTCCATATTTAATGAGCAACGTAAACTGAATTTTCTATGAAGGAATGTTTGCTTAGGTTACAGGGGGTTGACGACAAAACAAAAGATTGAAAGCTAGACAACTCTGGAAAAATCTATGCTTTATTTACTTTCTTAATACTGCAAAAGGTTCAGGTGCATGTGCATGAGGGGCTGCCACTCTAAATTCCTTAGATTGAAATACTAGTAGATTATGGGACAGGAGGGGATGTGTGGCCCTAAAATGTATTTTGGAACCCGTAGTTTAGACATGAAACATATAAATATAAATACCCATATGAATATAAATATTGATATAAATATAAATACAAATATATATATATATATATATATATATATATATATATATATATATATATATACGACATTAATATCACACCGAATGACAAATGTTGTGAATCAAAACAGCGACAACAAACACATTCTTCTTCTTTTTTGTGTGTCAAATTGAAACGAAAGCAAACCCAGATCAGGGGGGCATTTCATGAAGCATTTCGTCAGTTATTTTGTCTGACAAACTGTTAAAAGCTACTGAAATCTGGGCATCTGATTGGCTGAGAGCAAATTTGTCCGACAAAGTTGTCGGACAAAATGCTTCGTGAAATGCCCCCCTGGGCTCTTATGAAGAATCAGAGCTTTGTAGAATGACTGTCAGGTTGACTCAATGTAATGAATATTGTTCCCCCCCCCCCATCACAGTCTGTCTTCAGATTCAACAGTAGTCTGTATGTCTTGTGAAATTAAAACCCCTTAAGTGTCGTTCATATTTTTTTCGAATGACAGCTCTATCCAACCGAATTAACTATTCATGAATGTTTTCCGGAATGTAAGGAGCGTTTTAATCGTTCATGCATTTCTTTTTATTGGCGTCTCGCATTGGTTTACGATCTAGTCACGCAGTATAGTGCAGTATCATAAATAACAATATGTCCCACGTGCGTGATAAAATAACGTTTGTATTCTCGAACTCGCACACACGATACTCTTTTTAGATATTTCATTCGCGCCTCTTTTCAACACTTTTAACTCCTAAATATAATTCACAGTGTATCTACATCAAATAAACCATATTGTTGTGTAGTGCAACTGAAAGATTAGAAAAAGCAAGAAGTATCAAACGTCCGGTGTTGATAAAAACATGCGTATAATGCGTTCGTGTGTTCATGCTTGTGTCCAAGTATTTGTATTCTGTGTGTTGGTGTATATGTGAAAATAAAACAAATAAAACAAATTCACACTTGGATCCTCCACTCAGTTCAATAAGTCAACTTGTCAACCTATCCGACTGGCAATTCTTTTGGTTGGACTGCAGTTAAAGGGATGGTAGTGTTGGCTGAGATGGGGATTCAGATGGGGAAACATTAAAAAGCTTACGGTTCTAAGAGGACCTAAAAGTTTATTTGTTGAAAATTGCTTTTGGAATGGCTGAGATGTCCAAGCGCAAAGAGGTCCTAATAAAGGTGGTTCCCACCTTTTATCATGACCACTTTGTTTTACTTTGTTACACGATCCCTTTAAATTATGTTGCAGCTTTTGATAAAGGATATGATTTTAAGTAATTTCTTTTGAAAAAAAAAAGGTATGATTAAATCACAAACTTTATCGGAGAACAGTGTTTTCAACTATTTTTAATTCTTTTTTTAATACTAAAATTTGGCTTACGATTACTTACTTGGTCATTGTTATCCATGGGTTTGCTACAACATTCCCACTTCAGTCCCTTCTGACGAAAACTCGATTAGTTAGTAGCTACTCTCCGCTGCATGATGTGTTATAAGAACGTTGCATCTAAACAGGCAAAATAATTCTCAATGAAATTTAAAGTCAGCTGGCTAGATCCCTGACAGATGCAAAAGTCTTTACACTCTGAGAAGGCCGTCTCCTGGCTAATGGCGAAGTGAAGTCAGAGTTAGACAGAGGTGTACTTCGAGAAATATCGTCCAAGTGATAGCACAAAGTCACTGGAACGTTTTGTAGGAAGGAAAATCGGATTGTTAAGCATAACAAAGAGTCAACAAAAATCCTGACCTTTAGAAGAAAGAAAAAAAAAAACGTTGTGAGAACGTGTTCAGAGAAACGAATTGATTCGTTTAGCATGTTACCTCGATTTCAATTGCGTTGTGTCCGTTCTATAAAAGACTCCCGTGTTAGGGATAAACAGACATTACTTTGATGATAATACCATCGTATAACAACATCATTTTCCACTGGTTGCATTGCAGCATGTATACTAAAGTCAAGAAACATCTTCAATTGATAGGTTCAGCTTCGAACAGGAGGAAATGCGTTTCTGTAATTTCACTGCCCCCGACCCCCTTCAAGAAACTTTTAAAAACTATTGATGAGAAGATCCTCGCTGTTCATAAAAGCCCTTGGTGAATTTGCACTTCGAGACAATTTAATTTTCCACAGCAAAACGGGTATGGAAGACCAGATCCAAGTTTTCACTTATTTTCGTTTCCATTTGTATTCTTACTTTTCAATGGCAAGTATACATGCACCTTCTTCTTTACCAGCGAATGCTCTACTCAGATGGAAAATGTGTGCCATAAAACGGGTTTACAATGTTACTGTCGTTAAACCGACTTCTTTTTTATGTCACTTTTTATTTGTGATCGCAGCAACTGCGGGTAAGTTTCTGTATTTTTTTTTTCATAGTGAACGAAAACAATAACTAATATCTTACACACCTCGTGATATCAATATAATGCATGCCTATACCATCCTCGTACTATTAGGGGGTGCTGTTCGTTATTCCGAAGGTTCGTTATTCCGAAGGGCCGTTAATCCGAAACACACAAATTCCCTGTACCTAGATGTTCGTTAATCCGAAAATGAAAAAGGGTTTGTTAATCCGAACATTTCTGGCGTTATTCCGAAGGTCCTTTATTCCGAAGATTCGTTAATCTGAAAATGAAATTCGGAACAATGAACCTTCGGAATAACGAATCTTCGGACTAAAGAGCCTTCGGAATAACGAACCTTCGAGCTGTAACCCTATTAGGTGCCATGGTTGCCATCTTTATATCTTAATCGCTATATTTTCTTTCTTCCTTTCATTTCTTTTTTAATTTTTCTTTCTTTCTCTCCCCCACCCGTCCTCGTTTCCTTTTCTCATACCATATACTTCTCAACATAAATAAATTGATTCCCAGCCCATATATTGGTCTGGTTTGATTTGGTCTATTGCTTTATTTCTGTATATCAAAACACAAACAAAATTATGCATAACATGATGCTGAATATCAACATGACATGTATTGACAACATAACTGTACATAAAGGTATAGTGTATACTGTATAATACGATATGATTTACCTGTAAATAAGGAAAGATATAGTTATCTTCATGTTGTCAAAATGACCAACAAACAAATACAACACAAAGCTTTCACGAATATATAGTTGCGTTACCATCACTATAAGTTCACATGGGCTACATTGACATGCATACAAATATAAGGTCGTAAACATATTGGCCCGAATTCATGAAGGTGGTACAAATGAAACATGGTTTAAACCATGGACAAAAACCATGGAGCGCCAAGTGTCGCATGGAATTTTTCCTTACGAAAACAGTCATTCCGTCGATGAAATGATTATTTTGTAACCAAATAATAACATTTTGTAACTAAATGAACATTTCGTCCACGAAATAATAATTTCGTTAACGAAACGGTCATTTTGTCGACGAAATGACCAATTTCGTAACGAAATATTCCGTGCGGCACTTGGCGCTCCTTGGTTTTTGTCCATGGTTTAAACCATGGTTTTATTTGTACCACCTTCGTGAATTCGGGCCATAATGTCGTCTCTTGTGAACAACGGGTGACTAGGACCCAATTCTTTGCATTTTGATAATTAAAGTGAGCAGAAAGTGAGAAACACTATCATCCCTCCTTTGGTGTTCATCCATGCATGTAATAATCAAGTGTATAAAATAATCTATGATCCATTTGTGTAATCACTCGTGACGAGGGTTTGTAATTTGACTAATTCCCTGGTATTTGAGGGATCACTAATATCTTATGTACATGATTTTATTTCTTATGGTAAATATCCAGACTATGTAATACATACTCTATTATAAGAATGTGTTTGGTTACAATAAGACGATCAAACTAACCTATTTCTATAAAGATCCTGTGATAAAGATTTTGACGATGCATCCATATTAAAATTTGAATTCTCAAAAATTAGGTAGCGGCGTAAAAGCAAACAAAGCAATTATATTTCACAGCATGAACGGAAGACAATATAAAAGTATTGTTATCAGAGAATGATCTACAGTGTGTCGCTATAAGAATTGGTTGAACAGATAACCTGCAATCATTCTCCGCAGTTGCTGGAAAAAAAAAAGTAATCAGAAACATCGGTACTCGTTCCTCGCTCCGAATGTATCGACCATAAAATATGTATGTCGGAGAAATTTATCCTTGGGCGCCCAGTGGCCCAGTAGTTTGCTGAATCGATGAATTTGGATTATCGTATATATAGACGAACCAAGAGCAAGAAGTCTACCTCAGCATATCAGTTCAATGTGCGTTGAAGCCTAGAGATCGGAAAGCGATAAGTGGGACATTCTTTTTTTTTTCTCTTACACCAAATGGCAAAATCCGATTAGATCGAAATCAATCGCGCTTGCTCTAGAATTGATAATCTGTAGCAGCTCATCCATTTTACCGATGTAATTGTGGGTCATGACAGATGTGATAATTATGTGTTTCCTGAAATGTCTTGTTTCTGTAACACTGACATGAAGATGGTGCTCTCGGGGATAAAAAGAAATTAGCATTTTAATTGATTTGTAATCATTTATTTGTCTGTCTCTTAGGGCAATATAATTCTTCGGCTGTCAAAAGATAATCGGTTGGGAACTAATGCATGAAATGCCGCTTACGGGCGTACAAGTCACAAAACTATCCAACAAGCGACTAATATGATCTGTAATCCAACATGAAAGAACGCTTAAAGCACAATCCTTATGACAGAAGATCTAAGTCGGTTAAGCACAGTCGGTTACAGAGATTTGTGTAATTTGAAATCCGACATGAAAGAGCGCCTAAAGCACAGTCATTATAATAGCAACCGCCTCCGATCCAAGTCGGTTAAACGGTCGGTTACAAAGAACTTATGATTTGAAATCCGACATGAAAGAGCGCATACAGCCTTCAGCAGCCGACTCCGATTCAGGTCGGTTACACAAAGTCGGTTACAGAGACTTCTGAAATCTGAACTCCGACATGATGAGCGCCTAAAGCACAAACCGTTGCCACGGGCTCCGATACAGGTGTTACATAGAAAAGCGTATTTTTAGATTTGACCACAAAGAGCGCAAAAATTGTGGTTATTTTAGTTCGACCCATTTTGTCAGCTCTATACCAGTTTAGCTTTCATTGTAACCACATAACAAGGAAGAGCTGATAAAGTACGTGCACCAGTTTAACAACCACGTGTTTTGTAAAGTTAGGAATTGATATAATATCCTAGCTTCACTGCAATTTATTCACTTCATCTTAATACAACAAACTGGAATTTACAAAACATACTTCATCTACAAATGATCATTCACTGAGGCTCTCACAAGTGAGCAATGAACATGTACGAAAAACAAATGCTACGAATGCTACGTGATGTTCATATCAAACGTCATCCATAGCAAAAAAGTGATTCCGCCATGAATAACCCGTTAAGTGTAGGAAGGCCCTCAATATCTCAAAAGTAACGCCGCAGTTATCTGCTTTCTATTCCGTAACAACAAATACAAATAATTTTAAGATGACTATTATGGATTCCACTCTGAGGATATTACGTAACACTACGAAACGGATTCACTGGATCCGGTCTTACAGGAAGACGGGTTCAAAGGACATCATAGTAACGATAAAACTGATAAAAATATACAACTATGATAATGATAATGATAATGGTAGTGGCAGTAATAACAATAATGACAACAACAATACTTCCAAAACTACTTCTACTACCAGTATCATTATCATCACCATCATAGAATATAATTATGATGATAATGATAATGATTATGATAATAACAGCAGCCTGTGGTACTATAGCTCTTTCTAATCACAGATATCATGCCGAAGCGCTAAAAACATAAATATGATAAATAAACACGAAATATCATTCATGAAACAAACAAAAAAATATCTAAATCAGATCAGGGCCGCGTTTTATCAAAAGATATAATCGATTATAAATTTCCATACTACGCAGGCTGCCATAGACTTAATATAGAAATCAACTATATAACCAATTATAACGCTTCATGAAACAGGGCCCCAGGAATAATAATTTGAACATGGGCTAAAGAGAAATGAAGGTAAATTATGACAAAGTATACATTTATGTTGTTTTTTATGTGATGAGTCAGATACAGTACCTTATAAAAAGCTTATCGTACATGCAGGACTTCAAATGCGAATGTATAGCTATAGGTCTGCGATGTTTAAGGCGGTTGGGACAGTAAAAAGGACCTTTGCTCATAGTCACATCAAGGATGTATTACACGCGATACTTCCTTATTATTACGTCATTATTTGCGTCTAATCTTACACTATATTATGTGAATGCTTATGATGTCTCAAAGACCAATGACGAAGTCGCACTGTGGCTCCGTGCGACTATAGGTTTATAGTTTTCTTCTCTTTGTCTCCTACTCGAACCTAGGACCCATTAGGACGGACTGCCCTTCAGATCGCCATCCAAAATGAAAACATCGAGATCATCGAGCTCCTTCTCCGACATCACGTACACGTGGGCGATGCCCTCCTGCACGCCATCGACGAGGAGGTGGTGGAAGCCGTGGAGCTGCTGCTCAACTACAAGCCTCCCAAGAAGGATATGCATGTTAGCATCCACATCAACATTTTGCTCTTGTTTGTTTGTCTGTATGTTTGCATGTATGTGTGTATGTGTGTGTGTGTGTGTGTGTGTGTGTGTTTATGTGTCCTTTTATTGAAGAATGGCTTTTACTGGTTCCTAAAACATTGTCATACAAGAGAGCAAAAACAACTAAGTGTCCTCCGGAACAGAGAAAGATAGAAATAGATACACACAGAAAGAGAATGAGAGAGAGAGAGAGAGAGAGAAAGATAGAGAAAAGATAGACAGATAGATAGATGAATAGATAGAAAGATAAATAAATAGGATATATATATAGAATGATAAATATATGGAAAGATAGATACATATATAGATAGATAAATATATAGATAGACAGATAGATAGATAAATAAATAGATAGAAAGATGGATGGATAGATAGAGATAACAAAAACGAAAGGAAAGAGAGATTTATGTCTACACTTGTATCATCAGTGGACCCACTCTCATCACTGCATGAGCACCGTTTCACTCGGACTTTCCCTCTCTACATCAGTTCGCTAAATCCAAACACCGAAGAGTAATTGTTCACCCTTCCTACCGAATATAATGAACTATGCTTTTGCGTCCTGTAAGGACATGGTCACACTTACGCGAAGATTCGTTGCCGATCTCCAGCACCCAAAAAATTCTGGCGACAATCGGCAACCGATCGGCAACCAAACCCTGAATTATTTTTCATCGGTGACTGGTTGCTGACCGGTTGCCGACTTGGTGCCGACTATTGGCAAACCATGGAGAGACGTTTGTGAAGTTTTGCGAACGAAAGGAAGGTCTAAATAAAAAGATGATTAATGTGGGCGACTGCTCGAAAATGGTTTGCGAATAGTCAGCAACTGATCGGCAAATGGTCGGCGACTTGTTGAAGACCACTACAAATTGGCATCCGATTAGTTGCTGGTTTTCGTTTTGGGCTCGGCAACAATTAACTACAGGATTACAAATGCGTATCAGGCATTTGAATGCAGCCACTCTATAGGAGGAGAAAAAACAGTACAATGTATTATTTTTCATGCCAGTCTCATCATGTAGTCTCATCAGCAACCACTCGGCAATGGTCAGCGATCAGTCTTTATTCGGTCGGCAATAGGTCGGCAATTGGTTGCCGAAAAAAAGAAAGATCTTCGTGCCGAGAGCTAGAAATCTAAGACCAATCTTAAAGAGGTTAGCAACCAGTCGGGGACCGATTGTTGACCTTTTTACAACTAATCAAAGACAGAAAAATAAAACACATTTGCGACCAGTTTGGTAGGCAAATGGCTCTCAATGTAGCATCGAAAGCCTTTAGCCGACCAAAGCCGGTCGCCGACCGCTGGCAACCATTTGCTGAATGGTTGGCCATTGGTCTTCGTGTATATGACCAGGACCTAAAGATGAACACTCCTTTGTGACGCGCACCTTTTGTCTTACTTGCCGCAGGTGAGGATTCTCCAAGAGCCCACTGAGACTGACTACGACTCGGACATTTCGCCGGTCATCCTGGCTGCCCACCGCAACAACTACGAGATCCTCAAGGTCCTGCTCGAGCGGGGAGCTTCGATTCCCAAACCCCACGATGTGAAGTGCGGGTGTGACGACTGTAAGGCCAGCATCCGGCACGACGGTCTGCGCCACTCCCGCTCGCGCCTCAACGTCTACCGCGCGCTGGCCAGCTCTTCGCTGATCGCACTCTCCAGCGACGATCCCGTCCTCACCGCCTTCGAGCTCAGCTGGGAGCTGCGAAAACTCAGCCACCGTGAAAACGAGTTCAAAGGTACGGAAACAGCGTAGGAACATGGACCTGGCTGTATCAGTACGACACTCTTTTGACGAAATGAGGGCGCAGTAACTGTGGAAAATTGGCACTTACTCCTTTTGTGCATTGGATAGAGCGTTATGAAAATGCTTAGGCTGCGACCGTTTTGTTTCAAATTGGTGACTATATGATTTCTCAAAGTTTGTGATATGAGAAAGGAGACGGAGAAAGGTAAGCAGTTGCATATTTTGAGACGCCGCAATTTTGATGGGTTGCTTCTTTCTGTCGAGTTACTAAGTTGTATTATGATCAAGTAACTACAGCCCTATGGAGCATTTTGGTTTATTCTCCGATTTTGGATATCACTTGGGATATAAATCTCGAATAAGCCGGTCATTAATTCCGTCATCCATTCATTCATTGAATTCTTGAAATTCACCGTTTGTACTTGAAAGATGGACCAGGGTATATTCATTAGTATCACTTTCTTGTTTTGTTCTGTCCTACGTCAGAGGAGTACGAAAAACTGGCGGACAACTGTCGCGACTTCGCCACGATGCTACTCGACCAGACTCGAGGCTCTCACGAGCTTTCGGCTATCCTCAACCGAGACGAGGACGCCCCGAGCGGTGAGGAGCCGCTCAGTAGGCTGCGACTCGCCATCAAGTATAAACAAAAAGCGGTGAGTAGAAATGCCACGTGACTGGTCTCATTCATTGTTTGGCAGGGGGATGGGGTGGTTCTCCATAATTTGCTGATATCTTTGCCGACGAAGTGCTCTCATGACGAGTCATAGTATGGGATTTCAGTGGGGAGCGGCCTTACAAAAAGAAAGAAGAGGAGAATGATAAACGAAATCTAATTTCATCACTCGTATGTAGCAGGCAAAGTGAAAGTGTTTATAACGGATTATAATCAATTAGATAGATGAAATTTAACTGATACAGGACAGCTAAACGGTGAAACTTTGCCAGTAGTAACGGCTTACTGGAAAACAACGCTCGAATCAAGAAAGGTACAATTAGTGAATGAATGTCAGATGCGATTTCGCCAGTCACAAAATATATGCCATGAATATTCAATTATAATTCACTTAACTCTATAAACTACATAAAAGTTATGTGTAGATATACATCAAATAAATCAAATGGGGATGGGGTATGGTGGAGGGGCACGTTTTCTTCCTACACAAGTTACCCCTGCTAGCAAAAATGAATGTCGAAACTAACACGCACGTTCGCTTCTGCCCCCCCCCCCCCCCCCCCAGTTCACAGCTCATCCAAACTGCCAGCAGCTGCTCGCCGAGGAGTGGTACCAGGGACTGCCGGGATGGCGGCGGCAACACTGGACCCTAAAGGTGCTCATCAGCTTCTTTGTCGGCATGTCTTTCCCGCTGCTCTCCCTCATGTACCTGATCGCGCCGAAGACCAAACTAGGCCGCATCATTCGTCTTCCATTTCTCAAGTTCATTTGTCACAGTGCCTCCTACCTGGTCTTTGTCGTGCTCCTACTCATGGCCTCGCTCGACATCGGGAACAACGCGTCCAGTAACCGAGTGAACGCCCGCGGCCCGTCGCCGACTGACGTCGAGCTGCTAATATGCTGGTGGATAGCAGGTAACAGATTACGAGACACACTATAAGTCTCTTGTCAAAGCTGTCTCGCAATTTGAAAAGAGGATAGTTACCTTATAGATGCTGTAGTATAAAATATCACGTGACTCCGTAATCACTGTGGCACAGTGGATAAGACTCCCGACTCGGAGGACCCGAGTTCGAATCTCTCCCAGTGCTTACGTCCTTTGACAAGATCTTTTTCCCACCATGTCCCTCTCGACCCAGGTGTATAAAATGAGTACCTGGCAACGCTAGGGTAAAAATAATGGCAGGGCGCTCTGGTAGAGCAGTGGCAACACTGAAGAGGCTACCCCGGATGAATAAGACCTCCTTTGTACACAACTTTCAAAGATCACTTTAAAGAGTTGTCACTGAACAACTCGCGGCTATTTTAGGAATGACTAAAACGCATGTATACAAAATGTATCGTGCCAGATCAATATTTTCTTTACAAGAACACTTTTGAAAACCATTTTTATAACCGTTTTCTCAAACTCGTATACATTCCAAACGACACACAAATCCATGCGCGCTATATGAAATCCTTGGGTTCATTATTAACTAGCTAACTTGCTCATCGAAAAAAAAAAAACCCACACACCAATTATTACGATTATTCATTAGCCCTTCCTATTTTTCTCCCCGCCAGGGTTCGTCTGGGCAGAAATCAAGCAGCTATGGGACTCCGGTTTTCTCGAATACTTACATGACTGGTGGAACCTACTCGACTTTGGCACCAATTCATTGTACATGGCAGTAATAGGCTTGCGAATAACGGCGTACGTCAATGTAAGTATTCCCCACATTCCAAATGTCATTATACGTAGTTCATGTAGTTACAGTTGATGATTTTGTCAACAGAAATGCAAGCAAAATCTCATTGACAATTAAATTCCTCACTCTTCCGGAAAGGATATTTACCGCTGGATTCTACTCGGACTGAAAATTTCCGCAGTGCGTATAGAATGTCTAATCCTATTTGAGCATTTGCCGTATAGTTCCTTAAAATAGGTTCCATAAGTTCATGTTCAAAGTGTCTTAAATTTACTTCTTCAAGCGTTTGCAGCCGTCTTCAACGGAATAACAGAGAAGTATCATGCCCTTTGAGCACTCAGATTGAGTGGTATAAGGGCATTAGAAATACCCCCTATTAGCTGTAAAAGTGGAAATTTTCGCGGTGTTGAAATTTTCGCGCATTTCGCGCAACCAGAAACTAGCGCGAAAATAAAAACACGCGAATATTTTTGCTTGCCATACGTTCCTGTGCGTGATGTCTTGATTCCGCGGAATTAAAAACACGCGAAACTCTTCTGACCCGGCCTAGCGCGAAAAATTAGTCGCGCGAAAATATCCACTTTTACAGTATCGTTATTATTATTTACCATCATTAGATATGTTATCATTGCTTTAAAATACTGACTCTCTGATTATACTTGGAAACATTTTTTTTTTTTAATTCTGTCTCCCCCAATCTCTCTCCTGTTTCTTATCTTCTCGTTTACTTCATTTCATTTACCCTTCTCTGTTTTGCGGATCACAATTGGAACACCTTTAAAGATCCAACTCTGCACCTTTCAGACCAGTGCCACAGTGGGAGCACCTTTAAAGGTGCAACTTTGCACCTTTCTGGTCTTATTTGAAAGGTGCAGAGTTGCACCTGTCAACGTGCTCCCAGTGTGACAATGGTAAAGGGTCAAAGTTAAGAGTGCATACGCTGTTAATCATTTCTTGATCCTCCAGGAAAAGGATGCAATCCGTATTTGGTGCGTGATGGTGTTATGTAAAAATGTTGCATAATCAAACATCTTTACAATTTTATACACTCCTATGATGTAGATACATGTAATAAAGAATGAGCGGTATGGGGACCCGAATTTACCAAGGGACCAATGGACAATGGGCGACCCCACCCTTCTGGCCGAAGCCGCATTCGCCATAGCAAACGTACTAAGGTGAGGTTCTATCACATGACCGTTTTTTTTTCATACACACACACACACACACACGCACACACCCACGCACACACACACACACACACACACACACAAAGATGAAGTGCTTGATTAAAACGAAAATAAAGCTACACCCCACTCATCCTCCTCCTCCCTCTCGACCTACTGTTGGCGGACGTCGCATAGTTTCAACATGACAGATGCATTTTTGTCAGAACTGGTAAACACTAATGATGCGGATATTAGTTAGGTGACTGAGAAATTCAGAGAGGCCCTACATTACCGTCTAATTATTCATGAACATCCTTACGAAACAAGGGAAGAAAATCAAAGGGTGCCATGAAAATAACAATGACTGGCCTTATAGACATACACCAAACAGTAATGCTTACCACGTATAAACAACAACAACAACGACGACGACGACGACGAAATAACAACAGTACGAATCTTAGATTCCTCACCCACAAAGTTTCCTGCAGACTATGTTACGGATAAAAAAGAAACCACACAAATGCAAAGAAAATTGCTCCGAACAATGCAGTTATTATCATGGAGTCGACATACGGCTTCCCAAGAATCACTCTCTTCCCCACGTGGATGGGCCGGTAAAAGTAAGATTCTTCTTTTATAATTCGCCCCCTTTTTTTCTCTTAATGGAAAGTGATTTTAGTTGTCACAGTTATGCATTCATCAACCAGTTTCTTTATAAGTATATATGTTTCGATAGCACGTTCATCTTCTTCACGTACACTCTCTCTGAATATCTCGCACTGAATAATTGTTATAATTTTTGTCTGTGTACGTAATCATTATTCATACATTTTGTTTTCTTTCCCCCAGCATGTTGCGTCTCGTGTACCTCTTCACCGCCAACTCGCACCTCGGTCCCCTTCAGATCTCCCTCGGCCGAATGGTGGAGGACATCCTCAAGTTCCTCTTCCTCATCGGTCTGGTCCTCTTCTCCTTTGCGGCAGGCCTCAACCAACTCTATTGGGTCTACGGCGGCGAAAACCAGGAAAGCGAGAAGGATTGCTTCGGGGTCACGTGCCCCGAACAGACCAATGACGTTTTCTCAAAGTGAGTGGCTCGGTGCTTTAAAGGCACCCCGCAACTCACAATGTCTGTTGACATCTATTTGGCTTTTGGTCTGTACATAACCAAAATCACTAAATACTTTATGAAAATATGCGTCATACATTCGTAAACAGTTTTCTTAATTTTTCTGCACCCTATCTTGAAAAAAAAAAATCCTCCAAATGTATTCATGTTCCAGCTGTGACATCATCCTCCTGTAACACTTTAGCTGAACAATAGACAGTTACGTGCCTTATCTTTTATTATTATTTCTACCTGCACGTACTCACAACAGCATCACTGTTCTTTTTTTAATGCAAGGCACATAACTGTGTCTGTTTTTTTTATTCACAACGGACACAAATTAGTTACTGACATCCGAATCTACACCAAAAATTCGTCATCATTACCCCCCCCCCCCCACCCTGACCCTAGTATTAAAAAAAGGTGAGGCAAATTAAAACAACATGAAATGACATAAGATTAGGTATAATTCCATTCTAGCATCGTTACAGGAACGCCAACAATGTTAGTGAAAGATATGAACAATGCAACAAAACAGGGAAGCTTGACTTCCTTGATATGAAAAGGTCACCAACATTATGGAACCAGACAAAGGATGCTAAGAAATTTTCGTTATCATATCGTTTGTCGATGACTACCCTCTACGTTTCCACAGTATGTTCGAATCACTTGAAGCGCTGATCTGGGCCACACTAGGGCAGCTCCAGGTTTCGGTCACCAACGTCATGCCCAAGCACGATATCACCGAGTTCATCGGCGCTGTCATGCTCTGCTTCTACAACTTCATCACCATCATCATCCTGCTCAACCTCCTCATTGCCATGATGAACACGTCATTCCAGAAAATCCAGGTAATTTCCACAGAATCTCTATGATACAGTTTAGTTGTTCATGGTGACGATTCAACCACAGAACAAATATCCACTAAACGTTCTGAGAAATATAATATACGCAATAGTTAACATAAACTTGTCGTATGTACTTGGGCACGACATGTTGGGTGTGTGTGTGTGTATGTGTGTGTGTGTGTGCTGTTTTTTTTTTTTTTTTTGTACGCTAGCTCGAATTCAATCCACAGTCGTCGTTGGGAAGGCCCCATCTCACTAGGAAGGCGACCATGGCGACCATGGCGACCATGACGATCTGTGACGATTTAACAAATCGTGGCGCGATCGCCGTCCGTCTCCATTTTTGTCCTCCGAGGCGATTACACTACGGTTTCTCTACGCTCAATCTGCGCTGTAGGCGATAGTGCCACGATATTGCTACGACGCTGCCACGTTTTTGCCGCTTTTCCAAGCCGACGAGACGTGCTGCTTCTGCGATCAAAGCGATCGTATTGCGATATTCGTACGCTTATCAAGACCTCGCTACAACAGTGATACGATCGGAGCGACAGTGATACGTTTACGCCGGGCTCATGCTATGATCTCAAGCGATCGGGGTATAAAATGGGTTTCATGACTGAATTTCTTCAGGCATGTGTCAGTGTCAAACCAACATGGATATGCAGAATATAGCTTTACTCTTACATCTTAGCATTCTAGAACACACCAATTAGAACCTGATGTGAAATTCCACTATTAGTTAAGTCCTCCATTCAGCTAAAAGGGTAAAATGTGTATATAATATTAAAGAACGGGCTTACGAGCAAACTACAAATCGTATCCTACAACGAGACAATTTTATGAAGATATATTTGAAAAAATTACAACTTAATTTACTTTAATTGACTTGCAATGGTATATGACCAAAAAAAAAAACCCAAACAATTAAATGAACAGAGTAGATTCGTTCTGAGTGTACGTGGAAAACTGAATTTTATACGCTTTTCTCCATGTCCACCTTCCTGGTCTGTTCATCGCTTTCTTTCGTTCATGGTTGGTTCCTGCTGTAAAAGTGGTAATTTTCATGGGCGATGGGGGCCGCTTTCGATGCGCCTGAGTTACGCCTAACACGTTGCTACCCCGTCAGAATTACGAATGTGGCGCTTATGATGCGCTCGTGAGGCGATTTATTACGGAAGTTTTGGACATGTTCAAAACTTCCGTAGCGAGGTTGCCGACCATGGCGATGGTGACGACCCTCCGCGCTTCTGAACCGCTCAAGATACGATGGAGAAGATTAAAGTGATGAAGCCATTTTTGATGATCGTAGCGCGCAATCGCCATCTAGTTAGATGGGGGTAGAATAAAATTATATAAGCAATATTTCAGGTTTTTCTCTTGTTGTTTGTGTCACTCATGGCCTCGGTTTCTCTCTCTCTCTCTCTCTCTCTCTTTCCCTCCAGACAAGGGCGGACATGGAGTGGAAGTTTGCCCGAGCGAAGCTATGGATGAGTTACTTCGAAGAGGGCAACACTTTACCCCCTCCTTTCAACACCCTCCCCAGCCCAAAATCATTCTACTACCTCTTTCGTTGGATCTGGAGGAACGTGTGCTGCTGCTACTGGAAGAGGAAGTCCCTCGCCAACGTCTCTCGAGCAGTAAGTCACTCTTAAAACCAACCAATCATGTTGCTGGTGTAAGATTTTTTTTTTTTTGGGGGGGGGGGGGGTGGGAGGGCTTGTCAGAGGTTATGTGTACATCTATGTCGTCATCTCGTAACTGTAGCACTGATTAAAGTGAAATGTGACAAAATATGGAATTTGATACTAAATATGGAAATATTTCTATGAAGTAAAATTCCATTTGTAATAAAGCATCATTACAATTTTGAGTATTGTGAATGTACATTTCGTATGATTTTTCTAGTTGAAACGTAGCATTGATGAGAAGTAATATCATCCAGAGTGTTGAGCGGGACCCGTTTGAGTGCAACGGAATTCGGTGTGTCCCGTACATTTTCTACGTTTCATTTTCACCGCATAATTGGTTGATTTATGCATGCATGCATATATCATACATAATCTTTGTCCTTAGAAAACTTTCTTGTCACTCTTCTGGTAGGAAACAAAAATCTGAATTCACTTCAATACCATAGCGAATCAGAGTCAGACAACAAGACTGAGCGTAAGGAGTGTCATAATTAACCCATCTTCCATTTATACCTCTTTCCGTCACAATCGTAGCAAAGAGATCAAACGCAGAAGAAAAAGGAGAAGGACGACGACTACCAGGTGAGAACCTAAAAGGAACTATGCAATGCAAGTGCATGCTGACTTGTGTTGATTCATAATACCTTCAACTTCATGACGTCGTCTAGGGAAAGGAATGGACGCTAGTAAAGCATTCATTTCCCCGAGAGATGCTGCACTCATGCATCTCCTGCGCAAACTCAAAGTCACGTATTCAGTCGCCTTTATTTCCACTTCAATTTTAATTGAATGTATCTCGTATTTCTCAAAACAGGAAAAGTATTAGTATCAATGTTAAACACATAGAATCATGGCACTTCAAAAAAGCAAAGAAAAACATAACCATAATCATAAAATGGCATCGCATTACGTTTCAGCACCCACCTCTATGAAAATGACATAATCAGTGATTTTGAACTTTTCGATTTGCGTCTATATGTCATTCCTCAAAAGTTAACAGTTAGGGGTAGTGAAGTCAGGTGAGCATGTATCATACTGTATCTCGATGTTGACTCATGTCGACAATATTTTTCTCCAAGCTGAAAAGTCAAAGCTTTTCAGCGAAGTAATATTGAGAGGACAATAAAATAGTTCACTCACTTGGGTAGCTGGAAGGCGTGTACAAAATACAAAAGAAATGGAAAAAAAAAACAACGGATAATTATATTTGCATTATGTACTGAACCTTGAACACACGATAGGCACCAACTATTTGATATCATCGTTTATGAGTTAACATATGTTTACAAATGAGCAGTGTAAGAATAGTTTCTTTCTCAGCGACATTCTGCAGTATCGAGAATTTCAAGTAATATTATTTTCTTTTATTTCATGCAAGATTTATGGACAATGTTTTGACAGTATTTCCTTTATGTGTGCATTTATTTTCATTAGCGAGTCATGAAAAGTCTGGTGAAGCGCTTCCTGAAGAACTCCAAGCGGGGTGAGCAGGAGAAAGGTGTGACCGAGGATGACCTCAACGAAATCAAACAAGACATTTCCTCATTCCGCTACGAGATGCTTGAGATACTCAAGCGAAAGGAGCCGACTGCCTCGTCCAAGATCGTCAAATTCCAGTCCGAATCGATGGATTCCATTTCAAGCGACAAGAACAAATCGCCGTCCGACGAGGAGAATTCCCTCCACAGGGTGCCGTCATACCTGTACCGGAAGGGGAAGAAAGGGAAGAAGAGCCCGGTCCACCAGGACCACCCGACGCCGAAGCCGTTGAAGATTGCTCCGATCCAGGAGGAAGACTATTCCATGCCGGAGTTCCTGAAGGTGAAGAACGTCAAGAACGTCATGATCGCTGTGAACGAGCTGCAGAAGAAGTCGATGCGGAGGCGGATGTCACAAATTCCGCCCGGCGAGCTGCCGAACTTGGAGGCGAGGCGAATGTCCGCGGCCTTGGTGGTGGAACCCGTTCCCCAAGAGGGCGCCTTAGCGAGGAACAAGCCATGCCTGAGCGACTCGGGAATATCCGAATCGGTGGAGGATCCAACGTCCAGGACACTGGACACAGTGGACGAGGAGGCGGAGAGCCGATCGGAAGTCAGCGGGAGTCAGGACACCAGTTCGTCGCAAGTGGGGGAGGACAACGTGTCGAGGAGATCATCCCTGACTGGTCGCGCCCCACTGCGCAGGGAGAAAGCCTTCGCTGGCAGGTTGGAGGACGATCCCCTCCACCCTCTACCTCAAGCGGACCCGAACGCTCCCTCTCCCGACGCTAGCGGAGACTCTCAGGGCACGTCGGGCATTGCGTCCACAAACAATAGCTTCCAGTCGCAGGATTCCACAGAAGACGATGGGGAGAATACACCACGGAGATCCAGCAACAATAATGATAGCGAGGAGGAAGACGCGGAAAGGGATGATGATGAGGGGGAGGAGGAGGAGGAGGACGAGGACGAGGAAGAGGAGGAGGAGAGCGAAGGAGTAGAAGAGGATGGTTCCGTCGAGAAAGTTAACTCGTCACCGTTGCTAGGAAACGAGGCAGATCAGGAAGTGACGGAGATTCCCAAAATCAGCTGGCAGGCTACAAGACCCTCTTACGTCTGGGCGGAGAACACTAAACCTAACCCGGAAGAAATTGACATGTCACGATATGTCTACAATGGCTATAACAACATGCCACACTAAGTGATAGCAGCGTGGACGTCATTCAGTAAAGTATATTTTGCTAAGAAAACAAAACGAAAAACAGTAATTAGTATGCATCTTGATATTTTGTACGTACCATGGAGAAGGCTGGACAATATTATCGGCTTCTGTAGACATTGAACGCAAATAAAGACGTGGGATGTAATCATGAACAATCACTGATCAGTTGTCATAACAAAGTATTATATTCTTTACAGTTGAAGCTATGAAGTATTTTGTGGTAGGTATTCCAAACCCTCAGGTTCCTGAAGAATAAACTGCCAATAGATCGTAATTTTTCAGTGCGCACAAATGTTTGATTAAATCCGATTTGTTTCTGTACGCTACAGAAAGTAATTTCCATGGCTTTAGAACACAAAACCCCTCAGTTTACATAAATAAAATGGATCAACATTCCATAAGTGAGTTACTGGATTTTACTTTACTTTACTTTTATGAGAGATTAGTAACTTGCGATTGATCAATGCAATACACATTCAAATTGCACTTTCAAAAGTATTTCGATGCATGATTAGAATGTCTACGTGAAAATATACTCTCAGACATATCTTTGATGACTTTTTGTAGTCGTGCTCTTAAAAATCAGAAGTTCATTTCACTTCATCCCTAAGACATAAACTTGAAAGCCGGAAAGGAGTAGACGGCATAAGTAATCGTGATCCACGTGTTGCACTTAATCGTATTCACAACAGAATTAATTGTTGGCATATTTGTCTGAATTTGAATTTCACGATGTGAACAGAAATTCCCATTGGACGATTTTCGTCAAGATTTCGATTACGTCTAGTTCCTTCTTATCCATATAGCAGCAGTATTGTTACGTCCGTTCATCAGCTTCAAATCTTTTACATGTCATACGAATAGTACGAGAAACGTTACCATGGTTATCTTATGTACATGTTTTGTTTTCATTACATGGTAAAATTGTACACTTCTTCTGCCTTCCACGGATTTTTTTCGTATATTTTGTAGAAAATGGAAAAAAAGAAACACCACCTTTTTCAAAAACCTTGTAAAGATAATAGTCGATGGCTGTGTGTGTTTGTGTGTGTGTGTGTGTGTGTGTGTGTGTGTGTGTGTGTGATGAAATGGTTCCAAAATCAATTGTGCATGTACGTATGAAAAAGTCAATGTTTTAATCTAGAAGAAACTCAGAGTGTGCCGCATCATGGTTATGGTTACAAAATGAAAGAAGTAGAGTAGATAGCACTTGTATCATGGAGCTCCATGCTCGTATGCACTCTTTTGCAAAGGAAAGTAATATCAATCGGTTGCTATGAAAACAATCGATTCAAAATCGAAGTCAATTTATGCAACAATTTTCGTTGTCGTAGTCTTTTTCTCGTACCTCATGTTGTCTCGTCTGCCATATATTATTTCATCTTTTGTAGAGAACGTTAATTGTTTCTGTTGGATACAAGAAAATAAAATCAATCATTTCATTTTCCATAGTAGCAAGTAAACGAGAAAGCAATAGTCCAGAGGGAATTGTATCCCATTTAATAGTTGTATCATTTTTTTTTTTGTAGTGATTACAGAAAACAACTGTAGATGCTTCTGTTACCACCGTCTAACCTTTGATCTCTATGTAACTTGTTACATAGAGATCAGTGCGTCTGACGGGATCGATTTTAGACAAGGATGTTTACTCGATCAGCAGGAGAATCGTTTGTAGACCCTATTCTGCAATCAAGATAAGGAGTTTTATCATATTGTTTCTAGATCAAACTAAGAAATTCTACACGCTCTACCATAGTTTGATAACGTTCTGCATAAAATATATGGTAAAAGTCTCTATTTCCGGCTTCTGGCAAGAGAACACGTATCACCCTCCAAAATGCACCAAATACTCCAGAAATCAAGCACAGGCGCATTGTTTACTTGGAAATGAAGTATGTTATTTCTTTCATGCATCGATGTTTAATGCACAAAACGAATTGTCGGCTTTGATCTATCTACGAGACAGCAGTCACTGTGAACATGGTGTCTGTGACAATGATTACTGTTACTTGCCGTAACCAGCTGGTAACCCGTATCCAACCCAAACTATTAATGCGTTCCTAGCTTGGTATAAGCTTGGTATCATTTTAGCCAGAATATGGAGGAGTAACTCGTACCCCCCCCCCAAAAAAAAAAGAAAAAAGAAAAAAAGAAGTCACCCTTCTCAAAACGAAGGAGAATGCGATCTCCGTCGATCTCTGTTTTATTCAGCGCTTTGCTGGAGATGAGTCTCTTATCACATTTAATTTCATGACGCCATTCATTCAGTGATTGTTTGTCCGGGTTGTTTGCATGTTGTTTTGTTTGTTTGTTTGTTCGTTTGTTTCTATTTCACACCTGGTTCTTGGTACAGAGCTTGATTCGTCACTCAGATACAAGATTGCAAAGCACGTGATAATTTCTCATGTGACAAGAGTGTTAAGTCTCTAAACACTATGGTATACATATTATATTATATTGGTGAAAACATAGGTGTCAAATGAAGCACGCAAATATTATTACAACTCACCATTTTTATATAATAGAGTATAAGTGCGCACTTTCAACGTCAATGATTGAATGGAAATATCTATTCGCTATCGTTTCTTTTTCTTTAGTATTACCAGCTCAGTCGTGAACTCTAACGAACATTCAAATTTCGAATGTAGCTATTTCGTCTGAGGTAAATGTTTATTTTCGTTTGCAATTTTGAAACGGCGATATGTATTTGTGTTGTGTAGTTTATAATAGGCCAAGACGGATGCTGCATTAGTACTTACTCTTTCGTCCTTTGCTTGCAATCACACGGACGTTACAGTAATAATGTGATCGCATACAAGATAACGTGGGTGCAGGGCATGCTTCCAATGAGTTGGCCGTAAGTCGTGCTCGATGAAAGTGCAACATTGAATTTTGAAGCAAATATTATCTTTGACCATTGTGCAATATAACTTTGTTCATATACTGCCTCACAGGATAGCATGTGTATTCCACTTCTTTTTTTTTTTTTTTTTAACTGGAAGAAAAAAACAACTACTGGCTACACGATTGTATATATATATATATATATATATATATATATATATATATATATATGCCAAGTACAAGAGAGATTAATTAACGTTGAAGGCAAAAAAAAAATAATCTGGACGATCACTTAGTTTTGTTTTATGCGCTCTTAGTAATCATTGTGAGTCTTGTTTTAAGCAACTAGTAACTTAAGCACTTGAAGTCAAACGTTAACTATTTAGCGTGCACGACTTTCCAGCTACAAACTGCCCGGGAATGACAACTATAGTAATAAGCCTTGTCCTCCTTCTCCTCCTCCTCCTCCTCCTCCTTCTCCTTCTCCTTCTCCTTCTCCTTCTCCTTCTCCTCCTCCTCCTTCTTTTTCTTTTTCTTCTTTTTATTGTAATCATAATTACGCAATTAGGTTCTCCTCTTCATTATCCCCCTTTTTCTTTTCCTTCTGTCGTCTTGCCAGTGTTATACCAATAATCGACTTCATCGCCAGCATCGTTGCGATCATTGCTTGTGTTATCATTATTGCTGTTATTGATGTTGCTCCTATAATATGTCATGAAAGTTTATACTCAAGTGATACATTCTTAGGGACAGATGCACCAAAGATCATAATGTACATGATACGATTATACTTATGTAGGTTGTGACATTGGGTTGAGAACGTCAAATCATGCGTCGTATTTTATACATGGGTTTTCCACTCTTCTAAAATCACCATCTCACCCAATCTAGAATGTATATGATAAACGCGTTTATACTTATCGACCTTGTATATGTGACATTTCAGTCTTGTTCTATTCACTTAAAATTGTACAAGACTACATGGGACATAGGTGCTACTTCGTTCTCCTTTCGTATATACTGGCACTAACTTTTGAAACGTAACAGGAATAATGCAGAAGCTGTAATCGGATGAAGGATTATAGAATATATGTGGTTTTAAGAAATAGACTCCAGATTAAAGACTTTGATATTTACTCATGACAGCATGTAAACTTGAGCTCTTTGTTGTAGTTGAGTTTATAAGGTTCTGCCAAAAAAAAAATGTTATAGTGAGGGTTTGATTTATCATGATTCTTTTACTAACATCTATCGATTATTCAAATTCATGAAATCATTTATCGATTTCCAATGATTTTCATAGTATTTCTCATCGATTTCCGATTAATGAGGTCGATGTCAAGTTTAGCATGCCACACGTGACGATGTTACATCGAGCCACATTTGTCTAATCAGCAGGAACTCTTTCCAAATTAGTCCTCTTCTGTGCTTTGAGTCCCAATTGGAACTGAAAACTACATAACGCTGCACACACTGCCTGGAGTCCGTAAAGGGTTAAATATACTATCATAAAACAAATACATTTGTTTTGACTTCTCACTGGCGTCAAAAACTGAGGGCGGCATTTATCGCAACGACGCGACGCTTGGAGGTTTTTTTTTTTTTTTTTTTTGTTGTTGTTGTCCTGGGGTCATGTTTTCGTGGTACCGGGTAGAGACAAAACGTATAAGATGAGTTTACAAGTTTATCCAGTGTTCCATGATTACTTTAAAGTCTTAATAGCATAGGCGGTTCATTTCAGATTAAAAAAAAAATCTAATATTGGCATAACACAGCAGTCATAAAAAAACCACACACACACACACACACACACACACAATACCGACTTGTTTTCTTTCACCTGTATTGAGTCTTCGAGGGATTTGGAGAAAAAAAAAACCGTCATCGAAGCTAGCAAGTATATATATTACGGTGGTATCTTCATCTATGCAACTTTATCTCATTCATTACATATATCTGGAAAAGAAATGACATAGTCAATCCCATCATTATGTGTCCTGGGCCTATTTCCTACCCTTGTTCTTTGGTATGGCTGTCTTGAATGACATTCTCATTGAGGGAGAGAGGAAAGAATAGGAATGATGTGATGTCATCATACATATTACCGAGACTTTCGACCGAATAATTTTCTACTAAAGATAGAAAACGATTGATGTACTGCACTTTCTCTTCGTAAGCATTGGCGGATGATATCGTTTTATGTGTTGCATCGCCATGTGTTCTTAAAGTATGAGGAAAGAACCATTCTGTTTACTGTATGCTCTATTTCCACTGTGTGATAAGAAACGGAAAAGAACTGTAGAGACGCGAAGTTTTATCGAAATTCCAAGTTGTAATCGTAGTGTTATGACTATAAAAACAACCAAAAATTCATGTTTAAAGGCCTATTATGATGTCGTCATGGATGATGTACATACATTTGATACACAGTACTCGTATTCCATTGTTATAATGCTATCCGCTATTTCATCACGAGGTGTAATCATGTATGAGCAAATAATCGAATATATGTATGTTAACATTTTAGTTTCTCTAGAATAAAATGGTGTGTGTCAATTTGGGGTAACATATAGAATATATATTTTACATAAAAACAGGAACTGCGTATCATACTCTGTTTTATTTATCTTCTATACCTTGCACATTTTCTCAAGCACATCTATTCTGTATAATGGGATATTTTCATATCAAGGTTTATGTGAATGCTACTGATTGAAGATGATGGGTGGTAAAACACCAAATGGAGGTAAGCCATACAAGGTTATATATTATTATATGTACATAAGATTGTCTAATAAAGATGATTGAGTTCTGAAACAGTCAACTTCTTGAGAGCATGGTGTACTGTGTTGTTTGTTTGTTTGTTTTTTGTCAAAAACTTGTAGTAGTTTCTTCGATCTCGCATGGAAGACAAGCACACCACATACACACACTTTTTTAAATGACATTCTCTATTTGAATTTCGTTCTATATCAGGGTTTTCACAATGAAATTAATATGAACAAAAATAAGCAGCTGTTATTATTCTCACTTATGCTGCTGAATCAAATCTTTAAAAAAATTACAGAACAACATTACTTTTCTTTTTTGTGTGCAAATCATACCATGTATAAAACATACATGGTATGTTTTATACATTGTATGATTTCATGTCTTATGTCATGTATAAACATACAAGACATGAAATTCTGCATAAATCTCAGAGAACGCTATTTTCATCAGACTACTCAATATCTGCTTCATTATACAAAAACTTGTGCTGCTGAATCACATTCTTTTTTGTAACATACATTTTTTTTTGTGTGTAAATCATACCATGTATACAACAGTGATATAAAATTCTGCATAAATCTCAGAAAACCTCTTTTGATCAACTTGATCCAGCTAATCAAAGCAAGCACGCACACGCGCGCGCACACACACGCACACACGCACACACACACATACACATGATAAGATGCATACAGGGACGTTCAATCATGCTTCTTGAGTGATTGATTACTACGTTTCATTCTGATATCATTTGATTGGGGTTTTCATGTGGCAAGTGATAAAAGGACGATGGGAAACTACAGTAACTGAGGAGGCGCGTGGCCGTGTGCAGCGAAAATTGTAATATCAAACTTTTTGAGAAATAAAACAAATTTGACGTTTCAATTCTTACGAAAAGCACACATTCCTTCGATTTGTTATTGAAATATTGCATTAAAGGTAATCTATCTTCTCCTGGCTTTAAAAGGAGTCGAACGCTCGTAAATTATGCTAGAAAATGAAAATATGTGGAATTCTCTTTATATTTTCTTTACATTGTTTCTCTAGCGTGACATCACTGAATGATTAAGCCTTTTATCCAGTGACGACACAATGATTTAAAGAAGATTTTAAACATTCATAACATTTAAACAAATCGCCTGATCTCCTAAAACTTCTCCCAAGTACTTTTATTACATTTATGCTTATCCTGGATGTTGATGTATACTTGGGGTGTATTCCCTAGCTTATTCTAGCTTATTCGTGTGTTCTTGTGTTTTGTGTTTGTTTTGTTTTGTGTTGTTTTTCTACTTCTCACACAGTAACATTAGTAGCACACACTGAATTCTGGCAGGTCTCCGAGATATTCGCGAAGGCAAATTTCTTGAAATCGGCTGTCCTGTTAAAAGAAAAAAAGAAGTAAATAAATGAAAATAGTAACAGTAATATTTCCTAGTCCTTCTCGAAAACCAGCCATTGCTTTCTGAAAATGATCTCTTTTCTGAGAACTATCATTCCTTTTGAAGTTACGTAGTATTTAGTATTACATCTACATCTATAGGCTTATATTCATTTTTTTTTCAATTTCAAAGTTTATTTCATTTTTCGACAAAACATATATATTTCACTTCCTTTGATAGCAGAGAATTAGGTAAGATGAACACTGTATGAAAAGACTATACAATAGTTGAGGAACTTATGGAGGGCTGTGTTGTCTGAGGGAGGTGACATGTGTGTTTTTCAGGGGATAAGATCCATCCGATCTACATATCTCCAGCAGAAATATGATCTCTATCCAAACGCGATCTTAAATTTTAGCATCTTTTATATCTATATAGGGGTGGAATTATTTTTGCACCTTACCTTCTCTAAAACACGTATTTTAGAGGAGTCGCTTAGCGTCTCAAGCACGGATTCCAGCCTCTCTTCACAGTGGTCCCACCTATTTCAAGGAGCTACTTTGCCCATCCTCAGGGCAATGCAGCCTCCTGCTGGATCTGCCACTTTGTAAGAGGATCAACGCTGTTTTTACTCGCACTGAGCACATATACTCACATTTTATTGTATGATAGTGAGACACCTGTACATACACTGAATGACACCCCCTCACGACACACAGCTCGAGTTCATCCCAGTATAGCTTCATGTACAAGCTGCTTCAAGGGATTACTACATCAAGCTCAAGCTACCTTGTAGTAATCATACATTGTAGTAAAAAAAAAAAGAAACAGAAGGGGTCGAAATAAAGTACATGTATAATCTTGCGTAAAGTGCGAAAAATGGAGGGACCTACTAAAAAGGCAGAGCTTGTAGAATGTGGGCCCCTCTGGAAGAGAACATCAATGGAAAGATAAATTGAAGTAACGTAAAGAAAAAAAAAAGAATAAGAAGAAGTTTGGAAGCCCACTGAAATAACTAATACATTAACAGCTAAATACACTTGCATAGACGCGAACAAACATGAAACGAGACTATACCGGTATAGACAACACCAAAACTACTGAAGGAAAGGATGTAAGAGACAAAACAGAATGGACAAGAGTTGTATATGAACAATATGTTGTTGTTGTTGTTGTTGTTGTTGTTGTTGTTGTTGTTGTTGTTGTTGTTGTATATGAACAATATGAAAGGAGAGTGAATCGCATAGATAGATAGATAGTCTAGATCTATGCTTATTTTATGAAATCCATGCAACGCAAGGAATCAAATCAACGATTGTGGCTTATATATATCGAAGCTACGACTTCAGGTTATTCGGCGTCAGACTATGAATTGTTCATGATGACAAATAGGCCTAGATAGTAATACAAGGACGCAAATTTGTAAATTATCAGCGTGATTAAGTGTCCAAGGCACAGATCATACTAATACACCACTCGATCAGTCTATCACTAAAAGCAAGACCGACATCAGATTATCCACGGAAAGAACATACAGTAGCAGCATTTATAAAGCAATAGCACTTGTTTGAAGCAATCGAACAAATGAACGAAAAAATTATTCACAATCGGTTATGGTCTGCAGCTTGCAGACCATAACCGTAACCATATTGTAGGGAATTCAATCAGATTTGGAAATTGTGTAGTGAAGTTTTTGTTTTACCCCAGATGCAAAAGTTAGATTGGCAATCTGTTCATGTCGGTATTAAAACGCAGGATATTGGAAAAGGGCAACTCATAAACCATTTGATATTATTGATAAAATGGATGATATTTGTATTTTCGAAGGAAAAGAGCAGGCCCCCATTGATAAGAGAAATTAGAGAAAGAATGTTAGAAAGTCGAGAAGAAGAAAGGAAATTAGCAATGAAACGAGGGACGCTGGCCTTGCACAGCAGGAAATGGAATCAATTAATGACACGGTGATTCGGACTCCGCATCTATTGCTACCTCTTTGTGCTTTTGTTGTTGATTGTTTGGTGAACAGGTTCGGTGTTTGTGGGCATGTGTGCGTGTGTGTGTGTGTGTGTGTGTGTGTGTGTGTGTGTGTGTGTGTGTGTGTGTGTGTGTGTGTGTGTGTGTGTGTGTGTGTGTGTGTGTGTGTGTGTGTGTGTGCATCTGTGCTGGAGTGAGGTATACCTGGAGTATGCCTATCTAGAGGAGGAAGTGTTGATGAGGTTATACGGGTGAGCGATGAAGGGGTAATGTTTTATAGGTATGGATTATGTACAGACACTGATCATGTAGATTTGTAAAGCTTTTGTATGTATGTGTGTGCATAGGTATGTAGGCTTTTTGTTGACCCCTGATACATAGGTATGCAGGCCTTTTGTTTGACCCCTCAACAATATTGATTTCATTATCTAATAATTACTGCTGTGATGAGTATACAGGACGCAGTCAATGGATATATTTTGTAATGTGTATCGTACATACATAATGGTATTGCTGACCCATTAGGCATTATCAAAAATTGATCTTATAATTATTGCGGGGATGACTATATTTGTGAAGCAGTGCTGTGTATTGTATAGTAGAATAATCAGAAATTGACACAATGACAGTCCTAAGAATTATTTTGTAATATTTTGATATACGTTTGAAATGTCACGCAGCAAGCAACACAACTAATTGTTGAATTGTAATCAACAATGGATGATGGAATCGAAATAAAATATTGTTTGAAACAAAAAAAGCTTGCACAAAATGCACCATGCATTTCGACCGGTCTAGCCCGCGATACATGCACCTGTCGTGTATTTCCGATTCATGGCTATTGTTATGCTTATACAGCTCCATGGCAACCATCGCAGGCTGCGGCGCATTAATACGTGGTTCGGTATCAGTTTTTACTGAATTTATAGATTAGAGAAAAATATGCCACTAAAGTAGGATAACTACCTCTCTTGGTTAAATTTCGGCTACAGGAAATCAATTAGGTACACATTGTTTGCATAAAATTGGGAAATTACAGTTAAAACTGGGAGAACTATATTTGCTTTCAAATGGTGAGTGAATCGTATACAGGTGTTATGCGGATAAACATCGCTCGTTACTGAAACTCGAGTCTTCTCAAGCAGCGCTACAGTCAGAAACAGAGTTGGAATCGTTGCAAAGTAATGTGATTGAAGTCATTTTGCCCACAGTTTAATTACATAAATGGCGGAAAGAAAGTATGACTTACTGCTTGTCAAGACGCTGACGGACAAAAAGATCCAGAATCAAGAATGGTAAGCATTTCCCTCTAAGTCGACCAGAAAACTGGCATGTGATGTTCAGTCCCACAGGTTGAATTTCATGTTAGCCATAACAGTACACTGGTGAATGTTGTCTGTAGAGCAGAGCTGGTGATGGTAGCTCTAGAACCTACATGTACTACAAAGATAACTTGTCTAGAGAGGCTATTTGTAGTAGCAGCAGCAGCAGTAGTAGTAGTATTAGATCTAGTCGTTGTCTAGGTACAAACGTAGGTCCTCTACCTAGTCTATTATCTATACTACACTAGAGTCTTAGAGAGTCCGTAAGCAGTGGTAAGTTAGAATATGTAAGAAGTTGAATCTTGTATTGTTGTCTATAAAATTACTCTTCACTTTAATTCAGTTATAGAAACAAATGTAAATTAGATTGTTAGAAGTCTACACCTACCTAGATCTAAAATTAAGTGTTTGTGTAGACGGTAGTGATACTGATAGAACTTTACCAGTTATGAACCTTTTCTTTGTGATTGTGTTACTATGATGATGGAAAGACTTCCTTACGTCATTGTACGTTGCGTGCGTTGAGGACGGACGGACTTTTGGGAGGCTCTGAAAAATTTTGTGGTATAAGGATTGAAATTGGAATAGAATTTAGAAATATAAGTTATTTGAGGTGTGATTTGGATTACTGGAGGTACAGTGATCACGTCAGTGAAAAAGCTGGAGTTTAGGACAATTTGGAATCGAATTACAAGATATTTACTAGTAGATCTGTCTGGTCATATGACCCGAAACTTCGCGCCATTACTTACTAGGCGAGTTCCATAGCACACAGTGCAGTGGACCCGGTGGCCCGACAAGTAGCGAGAGTGTATTAACGGATGCGTAAGCCCAGCTCCTCCGGCGCAAGCCGAACAGCTTTCGCATGATGTCCGTTACCAATTCTACCACTCGCAGTGGTGATCTCACACTGCAAGAAGCAATGAAGCGCCTGTCGCCACCCTCAAGTGCGGAAGTGGAAGAAGAAATCATACCACCAATTGATGATACTTCACGCATAGCCTCTGTACATGGTGCAAGGAGAAAAATTCTACCAAACACATCCAAACGTAAGCCATTGGCATCGGCATCAGAAGGTGACAACCTTGATGTAAGTGGATCACAAAATTTCCAGAGAGCAAGCAAGGGAAACAAGTATACAAGAAAAAACAGGCAAGGCAGACATGCAAAGAAAGATGACAAATCTCAGATTGTTAATATGGAATTCCAATGTGAGTATTGTGATAAAACTGGTATCGATATAATGATTGAATGTGAATGCTGCAAACGATGGTCATGTCTACCGTGTCAAGGCATGACTATGGATGTGTACACTGTACTGAGTAATGAGAACAACCGAACACACTGGTATTGTTTCTACTGTGAAGAAAAGGTTGTAGAAACTATCAAGTCAATTGACTACTATGACCGGAATGCTAGTCCCACACATATAAGCAGTGAGAAGAATGCTGTTACCACAGGCAACAAACTTCATGGAGAGTCCACTAGCATGAGACTAGATCATGTTACTCATCAAATATGTGAGATTATGCAAGAAGTCCAAGGTCTTAAATGCATGCTTGAATCTTCAGAGAAATATGGCAAGGAAGCAAACAGATCACAGTCTTCTTATGCAAATGTAGCTAAGCAACAAGGGGGGATACAGTCGGGATAGATACTGACATCCACCAAACCTACTCTAGACCTAGCCACAACTCCCCGCAGGCTACCCAGTCACAACCACAGCAACAATCGGCATTCATAAACATAGCTACTGTTGATGAGATTGTTGACAGAGAACGAAGGAAAATGAATGTAGTCTTGTTCAACGTCCCAGAGTCTAGAGCAGCTAGTTTTCATGAGCGACAGAATGAAGACAAGAGTGAAACTGAAGCGATACTCGCAAGAGGCTGCCAGATTGAGGGAGTTAGAATTATGAAAGCAACAAGACTAGGAGGATTGAACCAAAACAGGCATACAAGACCCAGAGTGTTGTTGATACAACTTGAGGATGCTACACAAAAAAGTGAAATTCTAAAGGCAGCCAAGAATCTGAGAAATACAGAGAAATGGGCAAAAGTGTTTATCGCTCCAGACATGACAAAACAACAGCGTATTGAGCACAAAGCACTACGGGAGGAGCTCAAGAGAAGACGAGAGGATGGGGAAGAGAACCTGACAATTCGACGGGGAAGGCTAGTCAAGTACAATATTGACTTGAAATCAAAGAGGAAAAGTGTTGAAAAGTCTGTTTTAAGTAAACCCAGCTCTCAGGAAGTTGGGCACACAAACACTGAAACCCAGTTGCCATCAATGTTAGAAGGAGCAGTTGGTGGCGAGGAAGTTAGTAGTCATTGACTACAGGAGAGCTACTGCCCAGATGACACCTCAGTCAAAGATACATGTGAAAAGGATTTGAGAATACTTTATACTAATGCTGACTCACTGTCAAACAAACTGATTGAGTTAGAGATATTTGTACAAAACTTTGATATTGATGTAATATTAGTAACTGAGGTTAAAACTAAATCGTCTGGAACTGAAACAACTCTGACTTCGTTAAACTTACGAGGATTTGATATTATTGGAAATATTGAAAAAAGGCAATGTAATACACGAGGAGTAGTTATATACACAAGGACATCACTGAAGGTGATTGAAGTGGAAATGTTTGACAATTTTGCTGAATCTAGTTGGTGTGTTATAACTCTACAGCAAAAGTTCAAACTTTTGGTTGGGTGTATTTATCGCAGTCCTTCAAGTTGTACAGAAAACAATACTTTGTTGAATACATATTTGAATAAATTGAGTGAACTGAAAAATACGGCAGTATTTATTGCTGGAGATTTTAATTTTCCAGGGATTGATTGGCAAACATGGTATGTTGGAGGTACAGCTGAAAATCCCGCTAAGAAATTTGTAGATGCTCTCCAGAACTCTTATCTTCATCAACATATTACTGAGTATACAAGATTTCGACAGGGACAAAATCCTAGTATTTTAGATCTCATTATTACAAACAATGAGAGCATGGTCAGGAGCGTAGAGGTACTACCTCCTTTGGGAAAAAGTGACCATTGCTGTATTATAACTGATTTGAAATTTTGTGTTGAAACAAAAGCTCAGACTAAGACTTCGGTGTATAAGTTAGACAAAGGAGATTATGTGAAACTCAATCATCTCCTTGGAAGTGTCAAGTGGAGCGAAGTATTGAAAGACATGACATGCTGTACTGCTTGGGAATTCTTTAAAGATATATTCTTTGCCTGTGTTTCGGAGAGTGTACCCGAATGTCAGAAAACAAGTCTGAAACAGAGTAAGAGTCCTTATATTTCGAAAGAAGCATTACAGCTGTCTAGAAAAAAGAATAAAGCATGGAAGTTGTATGCTAGCACAGAAAGTGTTGTAGATTATGCCAAATATGCAAAGATTCGTAACCAATTACGATATGTGACAAGACAAGACTGCAGAGAGTATGAACAATCATTAGCAAAAGAGGTGGCTACAAATCCAAAGAAATTCTGGAAATATGCAAATAGAAAAATAAAGAAAAGATCTGGAATTAGTGATTTAGTCAGTAAAGAAGGAAATTGTTATAGTAGTGATAGTGAAAAGGCAAAATTATTGAACGATTTTTTCACAAGTGTATTTGTGAAAGAAGATTTGACTAATATGCCTGACATTGACTGGCAGCATGCTGGACCTATTTTAGATAGTTTGATTATCACAGAAGAAAGGGTGGAGAAGAAACTGTTAAATCTGAACGCAAGTAAATCTCCAGGCCCAGATGAAATGCATCCAAGATTGTTAAAGGAGACGGCACGGTCTATTTCTGTTCCATTACAAATTATCTTCCACAAGTCGCTGGACGAAGGCTTTCTTCCCAGAGACTGGAAACTAGGCAACATAACTCCTATACATAAAAAGGGAAGTAAAAAATGTGTTGAGAATTATCGGCCAATAAGTTTAACTTCTGTTGTTGGAAAGGTGATGGAGAGTCTAGTCCGAGATGCGGTCATGCAGCATCTTTTGAAGTATAACTTGCTTTCAGACTGTCAACATGGATTCACTCCAAAACGGTCCTGTATGACTCAGCTCCTTTGTGCAATGGAGGAAATAACTCAGAAACTTGATACTGGGTTTCCTATTGATATAGTATATTTAGACTTTTGTAAAGCCTTCGACTCTGTTCCTCATGAGAGGCTTTTGAAAAAATTGATATCTTATGGCATTGATGGAAAAATGTATTCATGGATCAAAGCATTCACAACTGGAAGGGAACAAAGAGTCGTGATAAATGGTGAAAGTTCAGACTGGAGTCAAGTTAGCAGTGGAATTCCGCAAGGAAGTGTACTCGGACCGGTCCTTTTTGTTATTTTTATAAATGATTTGCCAAATATAATGAATAACTCAGTATTTATGTTTGCCGACGACACCAAAATCATCGGTGATGTCAGTACAGCCTCAAAGCAGGAATCGCTTCAAACTGACCTAACTCATGCTGATGAATGGAGTAAAAGATGGCAACTTGATTTCAACGTTAGTAAATGTAAGATTCTTCATATTGGAAAAAATAACCCAAGGGAAAACTACAGAATGAATAGTGTAGAGTTGGAAGCAACCAAGCAGGAAAAGGACCTTGGCGTTATAATAGATGAAGAATTAAATTTCCATCAACATGTCTCAGCAGCTGTCCAAAAGGCAAATCAAACACTTGGGATTATACACAGGACATTCTCACAAATGACGACGGAAATACTTCCTATTTTGTTCGTATCTTTGGTTCGACCTCATTTGGAGTATGGCAACATTTTATGGCACTTGAGATATAAAATGGACTCTGACAAAGTTGAAAGAGTGCAGAGAAGAGCCACTCGTATGATTCCTGAACTCAAATGTTTGTCATATGAACAACGCCTGGAAAAACTCAACCTACACTCATTATACTACAGGAGACGAAGAGGCGACATGATTACTGTTTATAAATTGCTCAATGGAAAGTTGGGGATTCCTGGTGACATGTTTTTCGAACCAGCCATCCACTCATCAACAAGAGGTCATAGATACAAGCTCTTCACCAAACGTTCAAGATTAGAACTGAGAAGTACATTTTTCAGCCAGAGAGTAGTTGCCGACTGGAACAGATTGCCTGCTAATGTTGTTGAAGCTTCCTCGATTAATAATTTCAAAGATTTATTAGACAGACATTGGAGGGGGGAAAAATTCAAAACCTCTGCTCCTCAACGCACATAAAGCAACAAAGTTGAAGATGATTATTTTAAGTTGAGACCGGAATACTACAGGACCAGTCCTCTACTTCCGTATCAGATGTGATGTGATGTGATGTTCCCTCCCACTTACTATTTTGCCATAGAGTAAAACCACCAATTTTTGGACACTTAATCTTTTCTGCAATATTAGCCAATATTTGTTCAACTCAAATAATATATACAAAATCATATATCTAAAAAACTTTTCCCAATATTGATTTCATTAAATACATAAAATTTCACAAAATCCCAAATATTATCACCTTGATAATTCCCCCAAATTCGGACAACTGCTATGCGTGTTCAATGTCAATATGAATGCAAGGCCGCTGAAAAATGAGTGCGCGCCATACCTTGTTGGCACAAAGTTGCATCAGGGACGTTGCGCCTTCTGTTCATGTCCGCATTTTTGGTGACTCGACACTTGCATTCAGCCCCTTTACATTTATTCACTGCATCGGCATGTTCGGATATTTTGTTTTTCTTTTGCATTCTTGAGGATACCATCACACTCTGAGCTTGCGATAAGTGGAAAATCTCGCAACAGAACAGCGTAATTTTTCAATTTTTAGCGCTTTTTCAGCGACCCTAATTCGTAACACAGGACCTAATTCGCGCGTGCTTTGGAAAAGTTGCACCAATTCTGCATTTTTAGACAGCGAAATTTGGGATTTTAGATGGCTCTTTGGAGGTGACTCAGGCACTTTCCTGTGTAGTGTGGTGAATGAGTGTGCCAGTATGTGATGTGATATGCGTGTGTTGTGACAGTAGAATTTGCTGGTTTCTGATAAGTGAGAAGTGTCCGGATTTTGGAGGCCGGCCAAAAGTGGGGATTTTATTTTACCACTGACACTGTACAATTGTACACTACCCTGCCCTAATGTGAGCCAACGCATGCCTGGATGCATGCTGTCCCCACTACACAAATGTACCTGCCAAATGTGCATGCATGCCTGCATCAGTGCATAAGCTAACAAGGGTAGGGTAGAGTGGCATGGCAAATTTAGTGGGGTGAGTAGGGACATAAGGAAGTCTTTCCATGATGTGCATGGGCATGTATGTAGAACCACTGCTACGTGTTCACTACATGTATGTACTGGTTCAGGAGTGTAAACTAAAATAACTGATGTGAGATGTGTACCATGCCTGTTCTGTTATGGGGAGGCAACAATGTAGCAGTTTACCTAATATATTTACCTAATATGACCTAGTATATGTAGCATGGTACTTCTTATATTCTTTGTTACATGTATATTTTGTTTACCAACAGGTTCAAAGAAAGATTACGCACCAAATTCTTGAAGAGCAAGAAGCCTGGAGATGTCTCCAAAACACTACAGACTGGACAGTGGACCTACGTCCAGGATGGTTTGGATGATTTTCGAGATGGATTACCCCCCAGGGTGGATGGAGAAATGGTTTACAAGGTATTGCTGCTTCTCTGAACTTCTCTCTTGGAAGTAAACATTCTGAATATTATGTGAAAGTTTTCTCTTTTTTTTAAAACACTTTTTAACCAATTCGGTCTGCAAGGTACAGATTTGCTCTGATATTTGTATTAAACATGACAATGTCTAAATATATAAAGAAGTCCTACCAGGTAGCTAATACATGACCACAAAATCAGGAGGTTGGCAATGATGGTAAATGCTTTCAAGGATTTCAATTTTTTCAAGATAAATTAGTTATCTTTCTTATACGTCTTCATTTTTGTATCAATTTTAGACAGTTGCAATACATTGTTACGGCAAGTGTGCATCAAACTTTTCTCAACATTCAACAAATATATAACACTCTGTAATTCTATGATTTGAATAAACCAATTTTTCTGTGTAGTAGGTAATCGTTTAGTAATCTTGACTTTTGCTCATGTCTCTATAAGTGAACAACATCAACCTTTCTTCTGTGCAGGGCACAAAAACTGTGGAGCCAAACATCCATGGTGACAGCGACCTCAAGTTTGCTGAGAAGCGCTCCCTCAATGCAGGTCGCTTCACCAAGGAGGAGCTTGCCTTCTCCAATGTGACGCCCTTGCAGCAGCAGAGGCGGGACCATATTGACGAGATGGAGTTCGGATTGCTGCAACATCCTCTGGCTCTGTACCCTCACTTGGAGGAGAGCATGCCTCCTGATGTAAGTGTGTAATTGGGTATCCCAAAAGTGTCAATGGTATTAATTTCTTTAATTGTATTTCACTATGTCAAAAGGGTGCATATTTCTACCTCATTGGAATCACCAAAATATAGCTTCCAAGTATCACAGTTTTGCATCTACTAGTGGTTTTGTTTTAGTAGGTGAAATATTTCCTTAATGGAGAGAAGATAGATGTTTCATTTTTATGTTTATGTGATGTTGTTACTAATATTCCTGGATCAGACTGTTGTCCAAAATGTAAGATAAGAATGCTTTTAGTAATGAAAGCATAAAATATCATCTTGATATACAAATGAGGCATTCGAACAGTGATTTTTATATTAACTGTCACATGTAGGAGACAAAAACGTGAAAATTCATCAGAAATACAATGTGTTGTTACAATCATTGTTCACTTTTGTTGTTGCCAGCATTACTTTTTCTGTTTTGTTAGGATGTTGATTAGTAATCAGATCATACTTCATTGATGATTATGGCTCCTTGATCAGAAATCCATCAAAAAATGTTGCATCTCTTGTTTTCTCTGGAATGTGAAGGTTTTTGAAGATGTGGTTGACATCCTTGATCCGGAGATGAACCTCGGCAGCGACATAGATGAGGAAGATGAATACAGGGAAGATCTGAGTGAGACATACAGGGGGTCAGACCAGAAGGGTGATGAAGACGGATCATCCACAAAGTCATCTTTGAAGTTAGTATGAAATTTTCCTAGTAACTTCTGATCATGATACGTCATATCATAATTTTATTATATAGAATATCAACTTGTTATGACTAAGAACGTGTGGATTTGTTTCAGTGCAATTAAATTTCATTAGATTCAAGATGCCAGTGTCAACTTTGATAGTAGCCTATTGCTTATTTGAAAGATACCTTAATCTAATGATTTTTTTGTTTGTTTTGCATTTACTCTTTTGTTTGTTTGAGTGTTCATAACCATGTGTGTACATTCTGACTCTGTACAGTAACCTGTATATGTATAATTTTTTTCACAAGATGGTTTATGATTGAATCCAAGTAACATCCCTGTACTGCAAATCTTTCTATGTGTATCTCTGCAGGTCTGCATTAAGCAGTCATTCTTTTACTTATAGTGGAATTGCATAGAATATCTACCATGACCCTATGCAGTTTCAGATACATTGCCACATTATTTTGTACCCCACCAATGATACTGATCCGTCTGCCTCTCTTATCCTTCCAGTTCGTCTCAAAGTCAAAAGGTGCGGAATCCATACCGATGGCTGCCACGCAAGGAGGAGCAGCAGAAGGAAGACCGCAGGGCGCGACAGCGGCGCAGCGAGTCACCCTCACAAGACGAGCATATCAAGAGCATCACGAAGGAATTTTGTGACTGGGTGTCAGGGCTCGGAGGTGACAGCAACAACGTGGAAGAGTCGACCATCCACAGCCTCTTCGCCAGTGGGTACGAGACGAAGCCCGCCCTCTCGGTACCCATTCATGTCGTGGAGCTGACCAACGTGCCCGCAGAACTGCGCATGTCGGCCACAGTTTCACAAGAGGAGACACCCACACAGACGCTGGAGCAGGTGGAAAAGAAGCAGAAAGAATTGGTAAGGGATGCCTCACCATCAGCCCTCAGCCAAATGGGCTTTCTCCCGTATTGCATTAAAACACGTACCTACTTACACAGAATCATATGAGGTCAAGTCGTCTAGCCATAAGAAAAGAAATTTCATAAGATTAGAGAAATCCTGGTAGTGTGGTGCATTTTAAGAAAGCCAATAATTGTAGCATCTTTGAACAGTTTTACATCACGATCAGTCATGCATATTCTTAAGGCAGAAAAAGGAATACTAGTAAATTTAGATATGAGCATCTTTGTACATGTTTTCCAACCTTATGTGCTTTATAGTCTGCTGTGAAACTGACATTTAGTAAAAGATTGTTTTTTTTTTCATTGTTACTAGTTTGTTTATCATTGTTTTTCTTTCAACAAATTAATTTTACTTTTGTATCACCCAACAGTATGGGTCTTCCAATTACACGCCAAGCTGGGTGAAGATGAACTATGGTGCCTGGTATCTCAACCCAAAGACCTGGGCCAGGAGACCAGCATCTGAGGTGAGTTGAGGTAGCATGCAGAACATGATACTTCATTGGTAAACACCCTTGTGTGTGGCCCAAGTGAGCTGGAACACCAGAATCTGTTTTACATGGCTAATGCCCATTTCATATTAGGATCCGCTGTGGTGTGGACCTGCCAACATTACAGTTATTTCCACATTGAATTCAACAGTTCTATAGCTACAGACACGCACTGAGGTGAGCGGGAATGTAAGGATGAACTTTGTTCAAACTGATTGCATTCTTGACTATGTCCGAGTTCGTATTTACCAACTATGTACACACTGTATACTGGAATAAATTTTCCATTCTATATTGGGCCTAAAATCATATGATATTCAAGTGTACCACTGTATATTTGAAGAGCATTTGAATAGTAATACAGCATGATCCAGTTTTTTGCATCACATTACTTATTTACAGGACAAATTTAGACAAATTTTGCATTGTGAGCTGTTTTTAAGAGAAGCTTACAGTATCCTGCATTATTCTAATGTTTGATGTAGCCTCTTGAAGACCCCAAGTCCCTGAAGGACAAAGAGATGTCGGATTCAAAGAAGAAAAGTTTGGCGATGGATGAGCAGCTTGCACCCCTCCATGGGGCTCACTCTTTCAAGGAGTTCATGGAGAAGAAGGCAACACGTATGCCTGAAGTGAGTACACCACACCCTCTCGCTTACGTAGTTCAATCTGTGAATGGTTGCCTTTTGCTTTCATTTTTTTTCTTCTCTTGTCTGCTAGTGATTTTCCCTCTGTTGTGTGAGTCATTTGAATTTTCACATACATACCAGCAGATTTCTGCTAAACACTGTCATTTATCAAGGAGCTCTTTAACAACATCATCAATCATTCATGTGTTTCTATTGGTATTTAGATGCTGAATGCCCACTTTCATATCAGAAAGGACAATCACAACTTCAAAATGAACTCTTGTACTTCAAAAAGAAAAAAAAAAAAGAAAAAAGAGTGATTTTGAGTGCTGTGCAAAATATTGGCATATTAAACATCAGCTCTTGTTCTGTCCTATCTATTCCTACTTTCTGTCATGCTTGTCGTAGATGATAAGTTGTGTTTTTTGTTCTTCGTTTTAGTGTTTGTTTGTTGTTGTTTTTTTATTGAGAAAGTCATCTGTGTTGGGCGAAACGAAGAGGATATTAAAATATCCTTCCGTATATATTACTACAGTAGTGTACCCTGAATAACAGGACATGCAATAAGGTCTAGTGTACATTGATTAAGAAAAAAAGAAGAAGATAATCAACAGTCAGGAGAGCCTACGTACTGTGGGCAAAATACTGTACGAGCTGAAATTTTCGCGGTGGTTTTATTTTCGCGAATTTCGCAAATCGCCTTTGAACCGCGAAAATAACAACACACGAAAATAACAACGCGCAAAAATACCTAAGTGCAGTTAGACTCTCGTAACCGCGAAATTAACAACACGTGAAAATGTCCGCCAAGTAGCAATTCGCGAAAATATCTGTACGCGAAAATTTCAGCTCGTACAGTATGTGATTTGATACATGGCCTTATAATTTCTTCATCCATCTGTATTCACAGTTCCTAGAGAGAGTGGCAGAGTTCCAAGCTCAAGCAGAGGCTGAGGCAGCAGCAGCCAAACAGCTGGAGAAGGGTAACAAAGTCAGCAGTGCGGGGACGAGTAGCGTCAGAACCAGTCTAGCAGCCAAATAGGCGCCCAGTCCCCCTCACACACACACACCTTCAACCAGCAACTCAAATACTGTGACTGTTTGCAGTCATGTTCATCAGCAATGTACATGTTTATCTCACCCCATGAGACAGAGGCTGCCCCAACTTATGACACAAAATCAGTATTTTGTTTGTCCACACACAGTCAAAAAGGATGTATTATGTCAAATCGTGAATTGTTTTATTCCATTCTGTTTTCATTCCTGTGAACATGAATTATTTGGTCACAAACTTTATAGCAGAGACTGAAACATAGGTGAGATTAAAATTCTGATGTCCACAACACCTGTTTATCACCTTGATTAGTGAAACAGTGTCTCACCTGAAGTGAATGACAATGAAAAGATGGGGCATATTTTTATGGCATTGCCTTTTAGAGGCATGATGAAATGTGAATGCAGCTGTGACATGGTAGCAGATGTATGGATGTCTTGTGAATAATGAATTTTGAACTACCGCTAACTTCACAGAAATTACTCTGCTGCAGATATGACTGATTTCCCAAGTGTCTTCGCCCTTCCTTAAACAGAAGTTTCTTCAGCTGTCAGGGCATTTTGTACAGCATATAAATATACAGATTTATCTTTGTTGAATTATCAAGCACAAACAGTGTTTTTATGTGTCAGATTGTAATGTGTAACATAGAAAAAGTGAAGTGCAATATATATTTTTGTATAACAGTAGTTGATCTCTTTGTATTACAAGTTTACCATTTTTGTCAAATATGTGTTGATTTATGATCTAGTGCAGTACTCTGTGATTGTATTGTAACTGGTAATGAATTAAGGGTTAAGCACAGAGTCAATTGTCACAATCTCCCACAGTACATTCCTAGTTTGTCTTTGTGACTGAGGTGTGAGTTCAAGGTTAACATGCACAAAAACCACCGTATAGCCTTGACATATATTGAGATAGTTGTGAGTACTGACAAACCAAAAATGATTGAATGCCGTCCATGCTATGACCCAATATTGCCTTGAGTGGTGTGCAGAGTCAGGATTGGTGTTGTTTTTTCTAATCTTTCAAGCTTGGAATACAAATAATGCTTTAATACAGAATATAAAGTCAAATGGTATGTTTATGCATTACATCCCCCACTCCGTATCCAAGTGTTTGCGATTTGGTTCTTGATGTGGGAGCAGTGTATTCATACTTACTATTCAGTTGCTTCATCCAAACAAGCTGCTTTGTATTATGTGTAATGATAATTTGTGTGTGTTCAAAATGATATGTCGCTATGTTGGTCTCAAATTCACATACACACACACACAACACACATACACACTCTTTTTCTCTCTTCACCTACTGTATACGCCGAATATTTCATGAGGTTTTTATTTTTGCGAATTTTGCGAATTTTGCAAATTTTGCGAGTCAGGTGCTATTTGCGAAATTAAAGACACGCGAAAATATTGATTATGATCCTAATGTCAATGTGATGTACACGTGTACATTTCTCCGTTCAGTTCTAGACTCCACAATCGCGAATTTAATCACTCGCGAAATTGTCAGGAATTCCCGATTCGCGAAAATTTAGACTCGCGAAATATATGGCGTGTACAGTATATCTACAAGTATATTACTATCTCTCTGTCTGTCTATCTTCTATTATCTATCTTTCTATCTATCCATCTAAGTACCTGTCTGTCTGTCTGCCTATTTGTTTGCAGATATTGTGACACATGTTTGTATATGATATCTTCACTTGTATTTGATAATAAAAACCTATGCATATATGCCCAAAATTCAACTTGTGTCTTGATGTTTGTTGCTTTGTTTGCATTGATCTGTCCTAGACCAGTCTTGTAGTGGTCAAAATCTTGAAGTGAATTAATGGAAGTGTAATGAGATTTAATTGTTCGTAGACAAAAAACAAGCAAACAAACAGACAACTACTGTAAAAGTGGATATTTTTGCGCGACTAATTTTTCGCGCTAGGCCGGGTCAGAAGAGTTTCGCGTGTTTTTAATTCCGCGGAATCAAGACATCACGCACAGGAACGTATGGCAAGCAAAAATATTCGCGTGTTTTTATTTTCGCGCTAGTTTCTGGTTGCGCGAAATGCGCGAAAATTTCAACACCGCGAAAATTTCCACTTTTACAGTATACGAAGTGAATGAAAAGGCATGGTTGTCCATGCTACATAATGTCCCTTGTAACGTTCCTTGTAAACATTCTGCAAAGGGCCACCAATGACAAAGAATATGTAGTACAGTGTACATAATATTGTTTGTAATAATGTAATTTATAGTGTATTTTCGGTGTGCATGTTCAAATGTGATTTACAATGAATATAAATGAAATTACAATGAAATATAATGAGACAGAAGAATAAGAGAAAATTTTGTACAATGAGATGGATTAAAATGATAATGAGCAGGAAAACTACAATGATGTTAGGATATCACAAGAATAAGGTGAGAGATATGATCACAAATACCCGGCCCCATCACAAACACTAGTGTATTGATACATGATACCAACAAGTAGTTGTCAATTATTCACACTATGTGGACTGTTTGCAAGTTGAAATATTCATTGATTACATGCTCTTCTGCAGTTTGAAGAAGTATAGTCACTGTTAGAGTTTACCATTCAGTCAATCCATTTACACCCACCTTATAAATAACATGCATCACTAATCATGGCTTCAAATATGTAATTTCATGTCCTGCATTAAAAAAAAAAAAATGAATATTTGGAAAAACAATCTCAATAATTAGAAAAGAGATTTGATGGACAAATAAGTCGAAAAAAAAAACAGAAACAAAAACACACTCACATTGTATTATATTGTGTTGAATTAACCACACCAAAGAGGTAATTTGTAAATGGACAACATGAAGATAAACCTTATTGTGAAACTAGTGGCATATATCCATAATGAAGACAACATACTTTGGATTTGGAGTTTGGAACACTGACAGAATTAGAAATTAGACCTATCCTAATGAACGTTGACCCGAATCATATTGTAAATGGAACTGGACACTGAACTCTCTTGATCAATAATTCCAATCACACATTCATTAATTTAAGCAGAGGAAACAATTTAGAAGGAAGGAGTTGTGAAATATTCATAAATTATTGATAATACTACCGGTACTAGATAAGTGTGTACAAGTGGAGTACGAGTTTATACGATCGGAAATCGATCGTGAGTGACTTGTGTACTAAAACGAGTTCGAGTTGGCCGTATACTCAGTTAGCTCATAATAAGCAAAGATAGATACGGGTACGGGGTCAAGGCGGCGCGCCGCCGGTGCTGGTTTTAATTTCCCATTTTGCACATGCATACAATGCATGCAGATTGATATGTTTGGCTTGATCTCCAGCTGCATTGCAATACGGATTACTGGGATCGTGTACGTGGCTTGCCAGCGTTAAATACTAAGTATGTAGTATAACAGCATTTAATTATAGACAGAATATGGCGCTTTATTTAAATCTCAGCAGAAGTTATACATGTATATGCACCCATGGAACTTCAAGAAATATCAGGAGTAGCAAGTTAAATTTCCGCCAGTGCGTGAAGCGGGGACTGAAAACTTCCTCACCCGGAGCTGCTGGCGACTCCGCCGACGCTGGCCGACCGGACAATGCTGCTGTCCAGCAGCACCCGCAGGTAAAACCGGGTGGCTGTAGTAGACTCTACCCTCTTAAACATGTGATCATGTATCCCAGTTCAGCTTTAATCTCATTCGGAGGAGGTTCCATATGTGTATATCACAAAACAACGACAATAGTGCTGTCTATGTGTTGGTTGTGTAAATGTAAAGTTTATGTGGTTAAACTGACCAGGCAAGAGTCAAGACACTCGGTGAGAAGTGAACACTGAACAGTAGGGGAAGTGTGGGAGAGTTGAGCCACTGGGAGAGTTGATCCAGGTCACCTCACATCTTCATAGTAACTGACAGCAGTCAGCCGATGCCATTTCTTGTTCATGCCTATGATTAACTATATACCAGTGTATGAGGCAGCGACGTTGGACGAAGCATGACAAAATAGTCAAAGAAAAACCATTTTTGGTCACCAAAAGTGAATGTCCACTTGTCAGATATGTGGTTTTCTCTCACACCTATGGTAGAGGATAAGTGCGAATCAGTTGGAGTAGCAGATAGTCTGTATATCATTTGTTTCTTTCAGCAAATTTCAACATGTTTGGTGTGGTCACTTTCATAGGTTTTGAGGGTTAGTTTAAATGGCGACTGTGGGGAGAGTTGTGCCAACGTGTGGAGGGAGAGTTGTGCCATGGCTAAACCCTGTATTCCAATGGCTCAGCCCTCAAGTGGCTCAACCCTCCCTTCAAGTGGCTCAATGAGTGTCATTTTTTGGTCAAAGAAACGGGTCTGCAATTGGATGAGGTGAGGAATATTGGAAAGGTATGTGGTGTTCTCGCCAGGGGTGACGCCCTACAGGCGGTTTCTTCTTCCTCACACCAAGAGTTGACTTATTATACGCAAATCCACTCAGGGTGCATCTAGAAATCCTGATCATGTGATCGTATAGGTGGACCCCAACAACATCCACATTATCCATCCGATGACCCGTAAGTCAAACAGATGCCCCGCCCCCTCTGTTACCATTACACCATCTTTCCTTAGATAGGTTTCCATAGTCATTTTCTTTTATAAGCCTGAACTTCTTAATATGATATGTAGGGCCTATAGCATAGTGGCTCAACTCTCCCAACCCCATGGCTCAACTCTCACCACATCAAGGGAGACTTGAGCCATTTTGCAAAATATTTTTGTTGAAGTGTCACCCCCAAGTTGTTTGTGCTAGGTGTCTTATTGGGCTATCATATTATGCCTGAATAGTTGTAGTATACACCAGCGAATGAATAATCCATAAATTGTGTATAGTTATTGAACAGTATCACTAAATGTAAAAAGTGGCTCAACTCTCCCACACTTCCCCTAACTGTCTAAACAGTTTATAAGTACCGGTACTAACGTTAGTAAAAAGCCAATATGTGGGACCAAGGAGGTGATACCTCCTTCATTATAACTTACTGTCCCAATGCCAATGTGGATGTTTCGACTGAACAATAAAAATCAGAGCACAGAGGTGATGCGAGGCAATGCGAGGTACAAATGTAGGCTAATGCAGGTAAAGTGATGCACAATTAAAAAATAACACTAACTGCGACCAGCCCGAACGCAAATAAGCTCCCACAGTATAACTGTGTACAACTTACAAGACAGGAGCGACCTGGGGTTAAATTAATACCAGAACTATGATCTGCTGTCCACCTTTTTTAGTTGTCGACACGAGGTAATGTGAGGGACGATTTTCAGTAGAAACAGAGTGCCGGCGCCTAATAAAATGGTAATGAAATTTGCGGTGTGCCAGATGTCTTGAATTCTCACCGAGAGCCTTATTCCCCGCATTGTTCAGCTTATCGTGGCATTCATTATATGGCATCCATGGCAGACCATGGCATGGAATTATGACCTTTTAAATATAATACATGACTTCCTGGTTAACCCGTCGAGGACAATTTGATTTTGCTACAACACGCGTTTCCCATAGACGCTTTATAACTGCCCAAGTATAGTCGGAACTCGTCCTTGACGGGTGAAGCTGCCTTTTTTTTTTTGTAAGTTCCCTACCCTGCATTCTTGCATATTTTATTCTGCAACAGAAACTATTCGGGTATCAGTAGTACTTTAAGCAGATGCAGGTGACAAATGTTTGTGCCAAATTGTGGTGGTGTGAGGCAATATGATGCATAGACTACTAGAAACACACTGATTCATTTACAAATGAATCTATGTAATTACAGGATATCCCAACAAATTACACTCCTTGTTCATTGCCTGACAGGATTGTATGGGTCTGTTCATTTCATTTGCCCACTCTATGGGATAGGCATACCGTACTAGCATCAGGTATATGTTTGGGTATAGTATTCAGCAATTAGTCGTGATGGAAGGTTAGCGGGCAGTGTTACAGACCTGTGAATGTTCAGAGTAATTTAGAGTATAGTTTACACTACCGGCACCCCACATGCCAGAGTTTAATGACTGTTTGAGTGGTAGCAAACAGCAAGAAAGCCCCATGGAGTAAGTAGTACATGTGCAACACAGTTGTACTATTAGTCTCTCAAGTAGTACCCCACATGTCACGAAGTGCAAGTTCACCATAAGTGTATGCTTTTGATTATTTGTCCCCACAAAAGATTTGAGAGTTGAAATACGATATTCTACATATGGGTTATTCAAGCAGATATGAAAAATTTATCATGCATTCTTGAACAATTCCTGGCTGCATGTATGTAAATGGATGTGCAGTGACTATGTAATGAAAAAAAAAAATATTTAAATGGAAACAGTACTAGGAGATGACTGAAATTCAGATGTCTCTGTCTGTAATTATGTTTCTCTGCAGGAAACAAGGAAACTTGATATGTCTCGTTTCCCAGTGTCAAACATCAGAAATTTCAGTATCATCGCTCATGTGGACCATGGCAAGAGTACCTTGGCTGACAGGTTGCTGGAGCTGACAGGTAAATTGCTTACAAATTATTTTCAATTGAGTCAACATAATTGCAACATTTGATAAAAATCTATACCCCATGGCTGTCTGCCTTGTAATAGATCCTGGAAAATTCTGGGAGGATTTTGTAGAATTGCTCTACAGTGAGACATGTTTTAGTAGGTACAATTGTATTCATATTCAAACAAAAGAAGGTTATAAAAGTAGTGAAATGATTAGTGAAAATTATCTTGAAACAGAAAAAAAACCCACCAACATAGATTCGTACGATATATTTATCAAGTGCAGTAGGCAGTCATAGTGTGCTTGAAATAGTTCACAGTGCCCTTGTCTTGAGCACATTTGTAGAAGTATTTTTTTTTTTTCTGCTTGCCCAAGATGGTGGATATTCACATTTACTCAGTAATGAAGCATTCAATTCAAACTGTGTACACATCATTATGTCTTTTAAGGAATGGCCGTACCACCCAAATATTTTTCTAGGTGTTTGAAAGAGGTGTCAGTGATGATAATGGTATTCCAGTTTATGTAATGTGTGGTCTACATGAAGAGGAGAGTGTGATAAATCTGCTTTTGCTGGTGAAAAGAACCGTCACATATTATTTTGAGGAATATAGAACTGGGCATGTTTTCTTCAGATTCTGAAGAAGTTCCTATTGATATTGGGATAACAGAAATGCAGGACAGAGAATGACTTCAAACTTGCAATCTACTATGGAGAAGAACCCAGAAAACTTTGAACAGAATGGCAGTGAAAGCAGAGAAGATTTTCTGCCTTTTTCAAAGGGCACATTTTCCATTCTGGCTTCATCTTGCATAGAATGCATCCATCATAAAGTTTGTTTCAAATTTTAAGTATCACAATAGATTCATCCACGGTTTGTATCTTAATTCATAGATTGGATGAGATGTCTGTGTCCTAATCTTACTCCTAGGCACCATTTCAAGAAAGACGGACAACAAGCAAGTTCTTGACAAGCTTCAGGTGGAGCGTGAAAGGGGAATCACTGTGAAGGCCCAGACAGCATCAATGATCTACCACTATCAGGGGAAAGACTACCTCCTCAACCTGATCGATACTCCAGTGAGTATATGTGTTCATTGATATATTTGTTTGTTTATATATCTTTTTGCTTGTTTTGGTTTGGTTTTGCATAGCCTGAAATGCTCCAATTACAATAGAATCAATAATACTAAAGGCATGCATAATAGCCTTTTTACTTTGCCTGTCACACGCTCATAGTAACAAGAAATTATGGTCTTTTGGAATATATGTATTGTATGGTAAATGTGCTTCTTGTTTATTTGTTGGGGCCCATCCGAGTTGTGCTCTGCTTATGATGGCCATCTCCTATATTTTGTATTTTCATCTCACCTATGATTATGGTGTACAGTAGTGCTTCTCTCCTATTATGTTATCAGGGACAGTATTGACTGTGGTCACTGGTGTTACTGATTTGACAATTCCTATCATATTGATTTGTGTCTTTATATATCTTTTATATTTATTTCTTACTGTACCTTGGAAAAAAGCAAAACTAAAGTCAAACTGGTCCAAACTATTATTGTTCCCATTCCAACTGTGCTCCTTTCTTTCCTGTCTGATATAGGGTCATGTGGATTTTAACTACGAAGTCTCGCGATCGTTGGCGGCCTGCCAAGGTGTGCTCCTATTGGTCGATGCAAACCAAGGGGTCCAAGCTCAGACCGTGGCAAACTTCTACCTTGCATTCGAATCAAACCTGGAGATAATCCCTGTTTTAAACAAGGTGAGGTCAAGCTTCGTTGTCATGACTACAGAAGTCCGTGGAGGCAAAATGGAAATGATGTGAATACTTCAATGAAATGTTCTTACTGTGCATTGCAGCTGAAGGAATTTGATCTTGTTGTTGTTGTTGAAAGTTTGCTAACCAATTAATTTTGCTCAATATTCTTAAACAATTCAACTACTGCACTCTCCATTACATAGTTGTGTTTGTTGTCATTTTTTTTTTTTTTTTAATAATTTTATATTCTGCAAATATATAGTTCTGAAGGTACATTCTTTCACCTGAGTTATGAGGAGCTGATGATGTCATGTGATGGACAAGTTGAGATAGTAAAATATACTTACACATATAGTTCTTGTCTAGTTTCACTCCGAATTTTTGTATCAATCAATGCACTGACAATGAAAGAGATTGTGCAATGCCTGTTCTTATGTTCCCTCCGCAGATAGATCTGAAAATCGCTGACCCTGATAGAGTGGCCGGACAGCTGGATACCCTGTTCGACATCAAACGGGAGGAAATCTTGCCCATCTCAGCCAAACTTGGGACCGGCATTGACCAAGTCTTGCCTGCCGTCATAGAGAAAATCCCACCGTATGCCATTCATTTTTATATCATCATAAGTGAAGTTGCTTCCATTGTTTCAGTCATTCTCTTATCCATAAAGTTACCATCAGTATTTTGGCAAGACTTGCTTATCTATTATTTAATGTCACATGAAAAAGGAATCTAGAGGAGTTGACTTGTGGAAGAGATGAGTTATAGAAATAAATAAATAAAAGCAGATATATCTGTTAATCATTCTGTACGGTCTTTGTGTAAAAACTTGCACAACTTTATGATAAACAAGTGCAGATGGGTGTGTTTGTAACTGTTCATCTACTACTGATATCCTATAGCAGTCATAGTTCTTGAACACTTGGTAATTTTTTGTTTTTGTTTTGATATGTTTTTGATCTTGTATTCTTTTGTCATACACACATAGAAACATGCCTGACATTTCCCTTTGTTTGTTGATGTATTTTTCCTCACCCATCCCAGCATGATGTAAGACCCCGTTTACAGTGCAAGGCTCGGCGGCGGCTCGGCCCAGCCCGGCTTCAGTGTAAACGCGCAAAAGGCCAAATGCGGGGCCAAAATTGGCCTCGCATTTGGCCTCGCTCTGGAGGTGGTCTCGGCCGCGGCCGAGCTCGGCCTTTTCTCAGTGTAAACGCAAACTGGGCCAAATGCGCGGCCAATTTTAGTCTGGCTTCCAAACCCTCTGCCCGTACTATTTCGCTATTCAGGATATTAACCCCCTCAACATCGAAAGCTAGTATAGTTTAAGGTGGTTTTGTCCTGCAAAAGATTTTTCCTTCGGCAAAGGCCTTTGCCCGAACGGCGACTTCGTCCCCACGGAATCCAGTTGGCAAAGGATCTGAAAACCAGACTATACCAAATTGCGTTTGTTTACAAGCAGAGCGCCACTATGACAAAATATTGAAAGGTTTGAATTAAAAGTGCGGCCGAGCCCAGCAGTGTAAACGGACAAAATTGCGAGGCTCGGCCGCGCAATTGAGGCCGGGCTCGGCCGTGGCCGAGCTGCGGCCGAGCCCGGCCCCGCACTGTAAACAGGGTCCAAGATTTAAATTTCTGTTGAAAAGAGTGCAGAAGTTGAAAAGGAATACAAGGTTCAGTTCAGCAATGCAATATTGTGTTTTGTATTGGAAATGTTAGGGGAATAAAAGGTTATAAAATGAATGTTTCCTGAATTCTGTACAGACCCCCATCCAGCTCTGAGCGACCAATGAAGGGTCTGCTACTAGACTCCTGGTACAACCAGTACAGGGGAGCTTACATCAACATGGCCATCTTTGATGGCATTATCAGAAAGGGGGATAAGGTCACATCAGCACACTCTGGAAAAACATATGAGGTCCATGACCTTGGGGTGATGCACCCAGACCCAGTGTCCACTGAGGAGTTGTGAGTAGATGACTACTTTGATGTCAAAAACTAATGAGTACAATGTATATGAAAGTTGATGAGGTTGATGACACAGTATGCCTTATTAACAGTGATTTTATGTATATCATATTTGCATTGCAAAGAGGGGGTTATCATATAAAGGTTTTTCATCAGTGTGTCATTTGCAAGGAAAGTGAGGTTCAAATGGAGCTGTATGTGACATCTTTTCATATATTCATTTGTGGTTCATGAAATATCAAACCTCATGTTATCCACATTTCAAGGGATTTATCCACTGTTGTCATGGTTATGATTGAAAAGAGCATACATTTTTAATGGTTAGATATGATATTGCTACATAAAAAGCTCAACTAATTGCGCAGCCTTCTAGTTTTGAGAATAGGTTGGTTACTATCAAGGAAAATGGTAAAAAATGAAGATTGCTCTAACTGTTAATATACTTACTAATACACAAGCACTTATGGTAAATTTTTCTTTGCTTGAACAGAATCAAATATGAACAAATCTAAGTTTGGATAATGTAACTGTATTACCATGGATTTCATCATGGCTACTACTAAAAAAACCTGTACAATCAGTGTGTATAACATCGAAGAAGGGTGATTTGTCGGCCTGTTGCAATAAAAACAACTCCGCTCTAGACTCATTAATTTGAATGGCGTATAAAAAGTGGAGTAATGTCCTCTAATGTTACAGTGATATCCATCATTGTGCTTCATACAGGTATGCTGGTCAGGTGGGTTATGTGGTTCCAGGGATGCACAACATCAAAGAGGCTCACATGGGGGACACCTTCTACCACCCAAACAGCCCTGTACAACCCCTCCCTGGCTTCAAGGCTGCAAAACCCATGGTGAGTCCACAGGTTGACTGCAATGCTGCCCTCTTGTGTTGACTCTCACTAGATATGTGCAGTATATTCCTCTTCTTGATAGTACAGTGGATGTTACATGTAGCAACAGAGACTCCAACCCCAAGCACCTTCTGATCTGGAGATTCTCCCGCCTGAAACCCCTAGAAAACAGGAGACTCCAAGTTGATGTGTGCGAAGCGCACATCATGAGCGTAAAGCGTGAAGTTTCTCGCGGCCGGGGTCCAGGGCCCGCTTAAGTGCCCTGGAAGCTCTAGGGTTCAAGATGCTCTCTTGTGCTATATCTAAGGCTTATTTTTCAACATACAATGGCAATAAGTAAGAAATCCTTTCCAACGGGAGACACAGAGCCAGGACGGGAGAAATTGAATCTGAAGCGGGAGAACGGGAGATTTTGCAAAAATGGGCTTTCGGCGGGAGATCTCCCGTCGAAAGTGGGAGAGTTGGAGTCTCTGTAGCAAGTATATTATGTTTTGCATCAGTGTTTCATTGAGATGTTGCATCCACACCACATAGATCTTCTCTCTTTTTCTCTCTCTCTCTTTTTTTTTTAAAAAGCCTTTCAGTCCTGTGCATACTGGATGTTATTCAGATTCATCTTTGTTCAGGATTTTTCGGATCAGCAGAAAATGCTTGAAAGATACTCAATCACCCATATTCCTTTGTGGAATGGTGCTCTGCTGTGTATGTTGCAGAGCCACTTTTCCAAATCAAAACTGTCCCAATGTGTGCTCACTTGCTTTTCAAATAAAATCTTTTTAGGTGTTTGCGGGTCTATATCCAATTGACCAGTCTGAGTACTTGTCTTTGCGGTCAGCCATCGAGAGATTGACCCTCAATGACAGCAGTGTGTCGGTCAGTCGTGACAGCAGGTGAGATTGGAAGTCTAATTGACATTCGTACTGTGATACCCTGTGATGAGGCTAAGTTCGGTGTGTGTGTGTGTGTGTGTGTGTGTGTCGGGGGGGGGGAGGGGGGTGAAAATAAGGGTTATTTTATTAAGCTGGCAGTTAAACCCACTATTCATTCATTATTAGTAAGTAGTGACAAGAAGAAGTGTTTTATACTAGTACTAGTACAACATATCTTACAGAGGGCCAAAGAACTATTTATGAATATTAGGGGAGGGGCTATCTTACTGGGAATCAAAGGAATAATGAGTGGGCCTCTCCTAACCAAGGGGGAATCTATTCTTATGGAGGTTTGTAATTTGATTTTTCAGATTTATTTATTTGTTTATTTGTTTATTAATTTATCTATTCATCTATCTATTCATTCATATAGCTGTTTATTTATTCCTGTATATATCTGTTTATTTATTCATTCATTCATTATTTTTTTTTTTTTTGGGGGGGGGGGGTACATGTGTAGTAGAAAAGTTATCATGGTCAAGTCATGGCTAAATGGATTAATGATAGCTACAATTTAGTTTTTATGACCAAATACTCATATGTGTTTTTGTATATTTTTTATTGCTGTGCTACATTCCCACTTCAATCCATCACTCCATCCATTGTCCTCCAGTCCAGCTCTTGGTCAGGGGTGGCGGTTGGGCTTCCTGGGCCTGCTACACATGGAGGTGTTCAATCAGCGGCTGGAGCAGGAGCACAATGCCAACGTCATCATGACGGTTCCCAGTGTCCCCTTCAGGGCCATCTTGAAGGACACCAAGGCCAACCGACAAGAGTATGGAGAGGAGCTGGAGTTCACTGTTTATAACCCTTCCGTGGTAAGAGGACCCTCCCCCTCCTCTTTTTGACAGAGGAATCCTTCAGAGTTGATTGGTACATTGCCTTTATGCCATCACAAGTCTTGAGATTTGTCTTACAACACATGTGATGTAGATATGATGCCAGTTTCTTGGTTTTGTATCCCATATTTGAAGTTTTTAGCCATCATCTGCAAGACATTGCCTGGGATCTCCATGGATGTGGACAGGAGGTACATGTAGCATGTATTGACTGCTCACACTATCTGAGCAACATGTAGCATATGCTTGATTCTCGTTGTAATAGCACACTTATAGTAACATTCATGAAATAGAATTCTTTTGTCTCAAGGGGACACAAGTATCTCTAAAAATCATGGACATACATAATCGGGTAGGATGCTTGTCTAGCAGTCAGAAGGTTGTGGGTTTGAATGCCACTTTGAATATGTATACTCATGATTATACCCATGAATTTTATTATGGCTATTTATGAAAACAATGGATAATTGATGCTTATTTAATGTCTTGATACCCAAGAATCATCAATTTGAATGAATATATTTTGTGTCCGACTTTTCTCACTGCAAGGCAGATGCATGAATACAAACAACCTCGTCTTCTTTAAGCCAACTATTACTGGTACTGCAAGATGAAGCATTGCGAAGATTGAGGTGGTAAGGGGTATGTAAAGGCTGGAATCTGTGATGCAATGTATTTGTTTTAGGACTTAATAGCAAAAAGTATTGCAATTTCTTTGAGATACATTTGTACTTATTTAGATAATATGTGCATGTGTGTCTTTAGAATAAAGTTTTATCCTGTTGTACATTACGCAAGATAGTGAATGAATATGTTTTGCCAGTTTCCAGATGCTCAAAAAGCAGAAGAGTACTTGGAGCCAATGGTGCTGGGAACCATCATCACTCCAGACGAGCACATCAGCAAAGTTTTGAGCCTCTGTCAGGTGAGTCCCAATGAATTTTCTCCATAATAGGGCTCCATTTCATAAAAGATGTTAGGATAACAACTCTTGCTGAAATGGCAACTTACCACAGCAACAGCCAATCAGGAAGATGGATTCTTGCTGTTACTGTGACATATGCTATTCCAGAAGGAGTTGCTATCATATTGCCTTTATATGAAATGGGGGCCCCTGATCTTTCATTTCAAACATGTCTGTGAAGGTGGAACAACATTCATTAACAATTTCCTTGCTTCAGTTGCTGTGTAGTACATACATGTATATTATTCTTCAATGAGGGAGTGAGAGTGTACTGGCTACACACTTCATGAACCTTCAGATTTCAGGCTCCATTACTGACTGCAAGAGATGTACTTTGGGGAAATGACAAAATTAATTCCCCAAGTGCCAATACATTTGGTAGAACCATCTTTTTCTGACTGCTTGGGGAAAATTCTTGGTCTCCAGTTCTGTTTACACCCAGGGGCCTAATTAATCATAACAATAACATCATACATGAAGGGAGAGAAGACCAGAAATTTAAAACTTAACCCATTGAGGACGAGTCCCGAGTACGTATACTCTTGCAGGTGTCTATGGGAAATGTGTGTTGCAGCAAAATCAGTCTGTCCTCAACGGGTTAAGAAATCAGACAAATTGTGATTTCTGCACAAGAAACAGACTATGAGGTTTCCTTTCTCTCGTAGGTGTATCAGTAAAAAAGTGCATTAACTATTTCATTCTTCTGCTCGGTTTGGCATTGGCATCTCCCATTCATTTGATGCCAATTTTAGGGGACTTAGTAGTCAAGATCAGTTTGTTGAAGCAAAGTCCTCCATGCATTCTTGCAGAGCAAGCGAGGGGAGCAGGAAGAGTACACCTACATAGACACGTCCAGAGTGCTGCTGAAGTATAGACTACCACTGAATGAGGTGGTGGTGGACTTCTTTGATCAGCTCAAGTCACTGTCGTCGGGGTATGCCAGGTGAGTTTTGAAACATGGTGTTAGTGTTGAACACCATGCATTGGTGTTAGTGTAACAACATATGTTGGTGTTCGTGTCATAAATATGAATTTACGAATTACCATAGTATTGGCATGGTGTATTTATTGTTGCACCGGGGCTGATGGGAAATAGTGTATCTCCTCTGGTATGGTTGGGGAATTTGCCTGATATTTACCTGGTGCATACTGGCGATGCTCAATATCAGCTGAAAAGTCTGTTTGGGTGTTATTGTCATTGAAGACACTGCAATGTATCGTGATTGTGTTGTATTGTACTATCATTGTTCCCATCTCAAAGAGTTTTGCATGATATCTTAATTGTTTTATATGTTCTGTAAAAGCTGTATTTCTGTGTACATATATTTCCTTGGAGTAGGTTACAGACAATTTTGTGAGATGTTGTTTTCACGATTTGACTATCATAAGTGCACTAATGCCTGTCTACATGAAATATTTTTGCATGTTGTTAACTTCGTGGCCCAACAGAGATTCGTGAAATTTGCAAAATTTAAACCCTCACAAAAATAACAGCTATGACAGTAAATTCATCTGTTGTTTCTGTGAAGATTGTAAGTACTGTACTAATTATTTTACAAGATGCACTACTGTATATGAGACATTGTGCTCATCATATGAGCTGTGTGTTTTGGTATCATAATGCACTCTGTTGAAAACCTAAGCCTGCCTCTCAATTCTTTTGAGTAGTTTTGACTACGAGGACTGCGGCTACCAGTCAGCCGACCTGGTCAAGCTGAGCATCCTGCTCAATGGCCGGGAGGTTGAGGAGCTGGCTACTGTGGTGCACAGGGACAAGGCCAGGGAGTCGGGCAAGGCGGTGTGCGGCAAGCTGAAGGAGAACATCCCCCGACAGCTGTATGAGGTGGCCATTCAGGCGGCGGTTGGGGGCCGCATTGTTGCCAGGGAGAACATCAGGGCGCTGAGGAAGAACGTCCTCGCCAAGTGTGTGAGTCTGCGGAGCGAATTGTGCTCTTTTGTGCCTGCAAATGTCTTGTGCTGGATATTATGCTTGCTGATACTGGCATACAGTGGAACCTCATAATGAGGTCATATATATAGCAAGATACCTGATAAACCAAGATAATTTTGCAGGTCCCATTCCTTTTGTATTTTTTAGTTTATATCTCTGATGTAACAAGTTACCCATATAATGATAAAATTTCAGTGGTCCCACGCAGCTTGCATTAACAAGGTTCCTCGGTATTCGTACACCAACCTTGAAAAATCGTATTTGAACCATTGGTTTTCGTTGTACAGTTTTGTGCTAGTTTTGTCATATACAACTGTTAAGTTACTAAAACAAACAAACAAACGAACAAACAAACAAACCCTAGAGGATATCATACCACTTATCCTTGAAATATCTACCATTTGTAAAATGTTGAGGAAATCAGCTTGATATACATATCTATC